>NC_056737.1:1494694181-1494714181 GCF_019279795.1 Protopterus annectens | reverse complement strand
TCCTGTTAGCCTGGGAACTAAGGCAGAGGTGACAAGAATGATGTAATCTGAGATGACCCAGCAGAAATGTTTTATAGTAACTTAAGAACTATCTCAGAGAAAAAAACTCTGTGCATTTTGTATTTATCTCTGGACCTGTAAACATCTCACCAGCACTTGCCTTGCTCTGTATGTAACACTTAGATCATAGTATTTCTCTTAGAGATCGATAGGAATATAGCAAGATTAGTCCAGATTTTTTCTGTATCTATGTGAAACTGTCTTGCAATGTTGTTTTAAAGTATATCCTGTGATTCGGAACTCTGTTGTCACTGTATTGGGCTACTGAGTATTGCCTTGTTCTGTTATTATTTATTATTAAATATATTTAAACCTTTTAATTGTGTCTGGCTTTGTTTAGAGATATTTAAGCTCTTATAGTACTTGCATGTATTTGGTAACACTGTACAGGTCACTCAAATAGCCTTAAAGTCTTGGACACACTTACCATTTGGATAATTGTAACACTACATAGTAGAATTGGTCAACCTTTGTAATGGCCTTATAGTAGCTGATAAGAGTGGTTTGTGGCAGCTGGTACTACCTTATAGTCTAGGCAGAAGGGGGCATAGCTACTGAACCTGTGCCAGCCTTCCCCAGGAGTGTCTGTGTGTTTGTATATAAATCAAATCTCAAAGTGCATGTGTGTGCGTCAGCTACTTTGGCAGGGACACGAAGCACTGGTTGGACAGAGAGGGTGCTGGAGGTTTTGGCTTGACCACACAGTTGAGATTTTAACCCTATAGCTGTGCTAGTGGGCAGTCTTATTGGGGATCTGGAAAAAAGAAGGAGGAACCAGCCCCAGACTGACTGTGATCTCTTTGTGCTCTTAAGGGAAATTGTACTTTACTGTCTATGTACTTGTTATCCTCCAAATGTGCACACCCCTCACTGGTGTTACTGGTGAGGACTGAGGCTCCTTGATTACTGGGGCAGTGCAGAGGCATCATATATTAATTGGTTGGCAGTAGTGGAATATCTACATCAGATATTAAATTTTTGGCAATGGTGGGATATCCATATCAAATATTAATTGGTTGATAGTGGTGAGTTAGCCACATCACATATTAATTGGCTTATAGTGGTGTGGATATTAAACTCTTGCAGCTTGTGTACAGTGATCACTGAAGGTGTTTGTACTCTTAATCAGCCATGTAGTGAACATTCAAAGTCCATATCACGACTGTTTTATTTTTTTTTTGTTAGCTTAGTTAGTCATAGAGAGCAGACAAGCATGTCAGCAGAGGAGTATGAAAAGCTGACAAGGAGCCAGTTAGCAGAGATGTGCCAGGCTAAAAGACTGGTGCATGCCAACCTGACTAAAGCAGACATGATTGCAGCTTTATTCACAGAGGCATTAGAGAATAGCAACCAGGAGGATGATCAGACTGGCTGTGAAGATGTACTAAAATGGGCAGCTCAACCTTTCCACAGAGTATTTTAAAATCTGTCTGGAGTTAAACAGACTTGAGCTAGAGGCCAGGCATTTGGAAACAGAGGCAGCTCAGAGACTGAGGCATCTAGAGACCGAGGAAAATGAGAAACTGCTATCCCTGGAATCTGAGGTGAAGGAGAGGCAGAGGCAACATGAAAAGAAGATGCTGACTCTTCACCAGAGTCAAGGAGGTAATGGGGAAGGGTGTAACCAAAACCCAGAAGCAACAAAGGTCAGTAAGTTTCTTCCACAATTTACAGAGGGGGGAAATTTTAATAGTTTCATTCATATGTTTGAGAGGGTATGCAAACAGTATAATGTTGACCAAGAGCTCTGGGAATGGTTCCTGACCCCCTTACTTCATAATAAACTGTTCTGTGCAAACTGTCTGATAATGACTTTTTAAATTATAATGCTGTAAAGAATTATTTGCTAGAATTATTTTTTAAGTTAACACCTGAAGCTTGTAGAAAAAAAAATTCATGAGCATAGATGCAAGGCAGATGAAAGTATGTGTGAATATGCTGCTGAACTAAGCACTTATATTCATAGATGGGTGAGTGGATGTCAGGTTACCACTTCTGAAGGGCAGGCAGAACTTTTGGTGAGGGAACAAGGCCTTACCACTTTGCCTGAGGATATGAGATTCTGGTTCGCTGAATGACAATGTCTTACTGCAGATGAGTTGGGGAGGAAGCAAGACCTATACCTAGCAAGCAGGACATCCCTGCACAGGAAAGGGATGCCCACTGCTGCACATGGGTGTAAGGGAACCCATGGTGGGCAGCCAAGACTGCCCCAACAGAATCTGCAGAATCTGCCAGTAGCAGGGGAAGACACTACTCCAGGTATATGTCCAGGAACTAGGGTTAAATGTTTTAAATGCAACCAGTGGGGCCATGTAGCATACAGATGTCCATGGTGGCAAGGTGGGGAACAAAAGGTGGGAGAACCAGTAAGTGGGAATGACAAAATGCCAACAGTAGGTTGTCTTGAAACAATAAGGGTACCAAACTACCATCCTGCAGATGCCTTGATAGGGAACGATTTTGATAATGCAGTACCATGTGTTCATGCATTAAACACAGTCAGGCTTGGAGACAAGCATGTGGGTCTGGTAGCTTGGGAGAGACCAGACAGACCAAACACTTGCAGGCAAGACTGGTGATGTGTTTACTTTAGGAAGGGAGCTACCCTGTAGCAGTGAGACTGAAGGTGAGCCACAGCTGTTTGTGAGTACTGATGTCCACTTGGACAGAGTGAATGCAAGGGCAGAGGTGAGTAGTAGTATCCAGGCTGACAGTGAGGCACTGCTGTCAGGGGATACCAGACTTCCTGTGGAAGGGGATCTGGGAAGAGTTACAAACAGAGAGAGTTGAGACAGTTGAAGCTTTCAGACCCTACCTTGCAAGGCCTGAGAGAGGTAGCTAGTGAGGCACCTGATTCTCAAGGAGAAAAGAGGGACTCTGTATACTGGAACAAAGGGTTACTTTATAGAGAGTGGACCCCTGAGGGAGGGCTAGAGGGTGAGAGAATACATCAGTTGGTAGTACCCATAGTCTACCATCTGGCACTTCTAGCCATAGCCCATGATATTCCCTTTGCAGGTCATATAGGCATAAAACGTACCAAGAGACGTATTATGCAAAACATTTATTGGCCTGGAATTTCTAGAGATGTAACAGGGTAGTGCAGGACCTGTGAGCAGTGCCAAAAGGTAGTCAAGGCAGAAGACAAGGTGAAAGTTCCTTTGATACCTTTGCCTGTGATTCAGGAGCCATTTCAGAGAGTAGCTATGGATATTGTGGGGCCTCTGAGTACCACAAGTTCCACAGGGGAAAAAGTATACCCTAGTGGTAGTAGATTATGCCACAAGATACCCTGAGGCAGTGGCTCTATCCTCCATTGAGGCAGAAAAGTGGGCAAATGCTTTGTTAGAGATTTTCAGCAGGGTAGGTTTCCCAAAAGAAATACTGACTGATAGAGGTGCCAGTTTCATGTCAGACCTGCTGACTTGTCTGTGAAGTATTGTGGGGTGAAGCACCTAAAGGCCACCCCCTACCATTCCCAGTATAATGGTCTTGCTGAGAGGTTAAACTCTACACTCAAGATGATGTTACAGGCATTTGCAGACCAGCTTAAGAGGGAGTGGGACAAATATTGGCCCCATCTGTTGTTTGCTTCCAGAGAGGTTCTCCAGGAATCCACAGGTTTTTTACCCTTTGAGTTGTTGTATGGGTATAGGGTGAGGGGACCTCTAGATTTAATTCGACATGTGTGGGAGGGTGAGTGTGAATCCCACAAGGAGTCTGTTGTGGCATATGTCCTAAATCTCAGGACAAGGCTCAGGGAACTCATGGGCTTTGCCCATGAGAACCTGGCAGAAGCCCAATAACAGAAAAAAGGTCTGGTATGACAAGAATGCTCGAGCTACAGAGTATGCTGTGGGGCAGCAGGTAATGGTCCTCATTCCTGTCAGACACAACAAGCTGCAGGCAGACTGGGAAGGACTCTACAAGGTGATAAGAAAGGTTAGTGATGTTAACTACATCGTAGAACTGCTAGGCAGGGGTACAAATCGTACAATATTAACATGATGAAACCTTACCATAATAGGGAGGCCCTTGTGCTGAGTATTTGCAGTGGATTGCAGGAGGAGTCTGAGGGAGATTTGGTGACTGATCTCAGTGAGGCTTAGACTGACACCTCAGTGGAAGGGTTATCAATGTCCCAGCAGCTACCTCTTACCCAGGTTCAAATAATCTGAGCAGTGTTACAGGAGTTTGGGGACACGTTCACTGGGAAACCAGGGTAATCCCACCTGGTGCAACACCATGTGGATACAGAACCCAAAAGGTCTATTAGCCAGGCCCCTTATAGGATGCCTGAGAGAGTCAAACAGACTCTGAGGGAGAAGATGCAGGAAATGTTGGAACTAGGGATAATTCAGGAGTCCAGCAGTCCCTGGGCCTCCCCAGTGGTGCCGGTACCAAAGAAGGATGGCAGCACCAGGTTCTGTGTGGTCTACAGGAAATTATATATTCAAACAGAGTCAGATGCTTACCCCATGCCTAGGACAGATGAAGCCCTAGAGCAGGTTGGTGGGGCTAAATATCTTACCACCATTGATCTCACCAAGGGTTACTGGCAGGTGCCCTTGACTCCCAGTGCTAGACAGAGGTCAGCCTTTGTGGCTCCTTTTGGTTTGTATGAATTCACAAAGATGCCCTTTGAGATAAAAATGCTCCAACAACTTTCCAGAGACTGGTTGATCATATTCTAGCAGAAGCAGGAGAATTTGCCCTTGCTTACATAGATGATATTGCCATCTACAGCCATTCCTTGCAAGACCACCTTCAGCATGCCTGGGAGGTGCTGGGCAGACTACAGAGGGCAGGGTTCACTATTAAGCCCAGCAAATGTCAGATGGGTATTGCAGATGTCTCCTACCTAGGACATAGAGTGGGGAGTAGTAAGATCAGGCCAGAACCTGGCAAAGTGGAAGCCATTCAGGCATGGCCTGCACCTGTTACCAAAAGGCAAGTAAGGGCATTTTTATAGACAGCAGGGTACTACAGAAAGATTGTCCCCAATTATTGTACCATAGCTGCTCCACTCACAGACCTGATAAGGAAAAACAGGCCAGATAAGGTAGTGTAGATCCCAACATATGAGCAGGCATTCCAGAAACTTAAAGGAGTTTTGGAAGGACCCCCCCCCCCTTGTAAGCCATTCCTGATTACAGCAAGGAATTTGTTGTGAAGGTGAATGCTTCAAACCATGGGGTGGGGAGTGTACTTAGCCAGATTTCTTCAGAGGGAGAAGAGCACCCAGTGGTTTATCGCAGTTGCAGGCTCCAACCCAGGGAGGAATGCTATGCAGCTGTTGAAAATGAATGTCTAGCCATAGTGTGGGCACTGCAGAAACCTCAGCCTTATCTGCATGGAAGGAAATTCACTGTAGTTACAGACCACAATCACTTAACATGGCTACATCGAGCCAGCCAGCAAAATGGCAAGTTACTAAGGTGGAGCCTAGGATTGCAAGCATATATGTCAGTGCAGCATCGCCATGGGGTTAGCAATGCCAACACAGATGGGCTCTCATGACAGGGAATGGGGTAAGGTATTCCTATATAGACTCAACCCTCTCAAGCAACGTTTCTCAAGGCTCACTTGAAAAACTGCTTGAGTTCAGTGTGGGGAGGGGGAGAAATGTGAAGACTGCCAGTCAAGCTAGCTAGAATTTTGTAAATAATTCTATGCCACTGTAAATATTAATACGATCCATAAGCTTGTCTACAAATGTGAGTAACTTGTATGTTATGTGCTGAGCTTCAAAAATGTAACCACAGTGCACCCTGCTGGAAAACAGCAGAAATGTATATGGACTATATGCCTGCGCAAATGTATGTTTTCATAGTAGAAATTAGGACATACAGAGTTAACTTGCAAACTCGGAGAAAATAAGCAAAGAGTTTTATGACTGTGTTTACCACAGCTAGAAGACAGACCCCGGGATTCATGAAGCTTGTGCCAGATGCAGGCATAGCATCGTCATTCTAACACCAAAGATGGCTGCTGAGCGATTCAGGTAAGAGCTGTTTCCACATACACAACCTGCGTACGCTACGCCCGCACAACTCCTGAGCCTTGTATGCTAATTACCCCATGTGCAGCAGTGCAGCATGCAAATGAAGGTATGTAGCGATTCAGGAAGTGGTGCAGGTGTAGTGTAAGCATGCAGAAATGTAAACCATAGAAAATGGTTTACATTTTTGCAAACATAAAATTGGAGCCATGACAGATGACCAAACACATGTATTATATTGTTAATATATGCCAATGGCTAAATACATAGCCATTGGCATAAAAGAAATGCACAAAATATAAAATTAGCATTTAATATATATAGTCATACTATCACGACATGGAAGTGCAGGGCAGCGGTGCGCAAAGGGGATCGCAAGGAATATATAATAATACAGAATAAAACTGCAATGAAACACATATCACGATTTCCCCATAATAGTCAATGGCAGGCATGCTACACCATATTCATGGTGCAAGGGTTGCTAAGGGGCAGTGACAGTGTTATGCGCAGTAGCTAGGAATTAGTGGGCAATGCCATGCAAATGAGAGGAGTAATAGTGAATCGCAGATTCCCTGCTGGTGTAAGGATGCACCTCACAGCATAGTGTTATAACACCGAGGTGTGCCCTTGAGATAAAGATGACATCAAGAGAGGGGTGTGTCACCATTGCTGTAAGCACATTGGAGCATTGCTAAACCGGTCTACCCCTAGCTATGCAAAGCTGCAGGATAAGGGTGTGTCAAATTGCCCATAGCTATGCTTAGCTGGGAGTATACAAGGTAACCGAGTATGCATGTGAACGGAGATGAAAACGTATGCTCGGTGCGCACTGCAGCTGAAACAGGAAGGATATAGGAAAGAAATAAGGAAATGCTGCAGCAGTGAAATTGGAGTACAAATGACTAATTAACACCTAGCAGCCTACAGTGGGCCATTGACAACAGCTAACAAGGCTTCAAGCAGCTACCTGCAGAACAGGGAAGGGGTGGGGCTGTACTGCAAAGAAAACAGCAAAGTGTCAAAGCAGAACAAAGCCGATATGCAGTATATCAGCTGCAAGGCACATTTTGCCATGACTGGGTATGGAAAGTACAAAACAAGAAAGACAGCAGGTGGATGCATGCCTGATAATGGGAGGGGATCCAGGTCTAAAAGTGAATTAAAGGGCAACAGACTAATCAAGGCAGACAAGTACATCTCCACAGTAAAGGCCACACACTTGCAGTATTCATTGCAAAACCCATAATTAAGACACGCAGCAGCTGGAATAGTTCATACACACCCACTTACATCAGCAGCATCCTTAGCACAATACTATAAAGTGTGAAAGTACCTCGCACACATTTGTGTATTCCCATACACTCTGCCCTAGTGGTGTATACAGATGGGGAACTTTTATTATGTACATGTTAGGGGCTGCCATAGCTTTGATCCACAAGCATGTGTTGGAGACTGAAGGTGGTGTGGAGGACGATGCACACGACTACCTCAGGCACCAGAGGAGGAGGAGAGTGTTCAGACCCAGGGTAACCTACCAGGGGCTACATGATCTAGAGATAGTAGAGCATTACAGGGAGGACAGGGACACCCTACAGAAACTTGTGGAGCTGTGACGGCCACACCTCAGAGCCAGAACAAACAGAGGGGAACCCATACCAGTGGATACGAAGGTATGTGTAAGCCTCAGAATACTAGCTACAGGTACCTTTCAAAGACCAACTGGGGATATCATGGGGATCTCACAGGCATCAGCATGCAGGGTACTACACCAGTTCCTGTATGCCGTGTTACCACATGACAATGAGCACATATACTTCCCCCGAACGCAGGAGGAGTTGGCCAGCAATATGCGTCTCTTCCACCATGTGGCAGAATACCTGGAGGTACTGGGTGCAATAGACTGCGCGCACATACACATCAAGTCACCACCTGGTGAGCAGGGTAGGCGCTACATAAACCGCAAGGGATACCCCTCCATTAACTGACAGGTTGTGTGCAATGCCCAGGACATTATCATGGATGTGTGTGCTCGCAGCCCTGGAAGCTATCACGACTCCCACGTCTAGCATGCCTCACAGCGGTATTGGTTATTTGCCAGGGGGGACATCCCAAATAGCCACCTGGTGGGGGATGCTGGCTATGCACGGGAACAGTGAATGATGAATCTCATCAGAAATGCACACACACCCATGCAGGAACACCATAATGAGGCACAAGCACAAACCAAAATCATCATAGAGTGTGTGTTTGGGATGCTGAAATCATTACTTGGACATATCTGGAGGAGCCTTGCAGTACTCTCCAGGCACATGTGCCCACATCTTCATAGTGTGTGCCATGCTACACAATATGGTCCTGCGGAAACAGTTGCAGCAGGGACAGAATGGTGAAGGCCCTCACAGCCCACCACCATTGCCAAGGGCCCCACAGGCACAGAGGTACTCAGACCGCAAACACCCTGAGCCAGCCCCAGTAGGCAGACGGAGGTGTGCCCAGTATGTCCAAGCCTTGGCAAAGAGGGAACATATAGCACACATACAGACAGTGTAGGCACCTAGGGACTGACACCTTTCTCCACCTGCACACACAGTGAAAATGGATGGCACACACACAAGACTACCTGTAAATTGTCATGTATAGGTAGTTTACTGTGTGCATCCAACATAGGCAGCTCTCAACTATTGCACACACAACAGTCATTGGCACAAGGTAAGTCAACACCTGAACAGTAAATTAAGCTATCAGCATATGCAGATACTGTATGTATAGATTCATAAGTAGGTACTTGGCCAACTGCCAGAGGCAATTCATAAGGCCAGCCAAAATGTGTCAGCTTTTGCCACCCCAATGATTCATTAACTGTCCATCTGTGGAGCAGAGCCAATGGCGGGATCCCTGGGGTGCATCTACTGTTCCCCATCCACCCTTCAAGGTTTCTCTTGCAGTTTGTTAGTGTGGGCTTTGTATAGCTAGGGATGTTGTTCCAAAGTATGGGAGTGTCTGTGACAGGAAGCTGTCCTCCAGCATCTTCCAGTTATTGTTGTGGCAAGGTTCAGCTCACTACAGTGTGTGGCTCACTCTGACATTGATTCCCATAGGTGGAGCATATCCATCAAGCCTGAGTTCGACATGGCTGTGTTGGCCAGCAGAGATCATATCTGGATAAATGAGATGCCACTGAGTAAAGCAAGAGTTTATTCAGTTTGGCTGCATAGGCCATATGTTGGAGGCCAATATTCCCCTTGGCGAGCTACATTTGTGGACCCCCCAGCTGTTGGACGTGTTTTCTGAGGTACATCCCACATGGGTTATTATAGCCTATGATGGGACTGATGAGTGATGAGTAAAGGGGCACTATAACCCTAGTATGTCTGGATGGGAATTGTTTAGTAATCAGATGGCCTACATAGAAGGATGTCCTAACTACTGTGGAAATATGATTGTCAAAGGGGTGATCACTATCTACCTTAGTCCCCAGATACCCCATTACCTCATCTGTATTAAAGTGGCTGCCACTTATGTGTTAATATGTGGGTGCCAATTCCACAATGGAATGACCATGCAGTTAGCGGCACGTGGCTGGAGGCTGTGTTGCTGGCACCCTGTGACATTCTCTGTGGGGCCCCTTGAGGGATGTCCATGTCAACTGGACTATCAATCATGGCTCCCAGTTCGCAGTCATTGCCAAACATGGTCTGCCATATTCCACCTGTGTTTGCCTGTACCTCTGAGACATATATGCCAAACAGTAGGGCTTCCAGGACTGAGTCGTGTGGGACACCAGTTGTGACTATTCAAGAGTTAGACCTGGAGAATGCTAGTCGTACTATGTGAGTTCTGTGTGTAAGCCCGTTGGCAACCCAACCTGTGATGTATGGGTTAATGTACAGGCTGGTGAGTTTATCAATAATACCTGAGTGGGGCATGGTGTCAAAAGCCTTGGTGAGGTCCAGGTAGTATGTGTGAACCACCTCCCCCGTCATCTAATGTCTTGGTGACTGTATGTAAGACATCAAACAGGTTCAGTAGGCATGAACTGCACTCAACCAAGCTGACCTGGGTTGGGTCACATGTTCGGAGGTTACCAGTGTCATTGTTAATGAGTGCCATGAGGATGCAAACCATACCATTGCGGGCCAGGCTAGTCAGGCTTATGGGGTGGTAGTTACCATGGTCAGTTGTGATTCCACCTTGATGGAGTGGAATAACCGTTGCCACGCACCATTGTATGGGCATGTAGCCTGTGGAGAGGCTAAGGTAGGAATGCTTAATTAGGTGGGGGGTAGGTTGTCTTGTACAGTTTGCAAGATGCAGTCTAGGTCAACATCTGCCTCCATTGGTGCTGTGTTCTGCTGTTAGAGACGGCCATTTCCACCTGTGTGTCTCTGATAGTTGGGATACTTTACCTTTCGGGTAGTGTTGTGGGCTCTTTAGGGGGTGAAGTATGCACCGAATGTATCTGCAAGGATTTTGGCAATATCAGTAGGGTCAGCATATTTTTTGCTATATTTCACCGCCACAGTGCAAATCTGTGTGTCACCATGTAGATCCTTGACATAGCCAAAGAAGGGTTTGTGGTTATCTTTCGAATCCTTGCTTATTCTCCTGCTGATGTTAGCCTTGGATGATGTCATGAGGGACCTACGTATCATACTAATAGTGGTCACGGATGTCTGCCCTTTGTGGGATTTGCTGTGTGTTTGGAACATTGTCCTACTTCTGTAGTATAGCCTGTTTATTGCAGAGGTCCACCAAACCGGTGTCCTTGTCTAGGAGGAGTGAGTCTTGGTTTACCAGTGATGGCACAATCCATATATCCATGTAGGTTCTTATACACTGCATATGTAAATCTGTCTGTATCTTGAGTAGTGTTTCCCCTTAGCATAGGGGCTGTGAAAACCCTCCACCCCTATCACTAGTAGTGTAAATTTAGCTGTAGGAAAGGTATACACTGTGGTATACGTGGGTGGGGGAGATGCTAGGGTGTGGAAACAGTTAATAGTTCATGGTCAGATCTAATCAGTGACTGGTTAACCTCTGCTGTGGTGCACCTGTTTCCCATGTTGGTGATGACCACATCTACTAGTTTCCACCCCATGTTAGAGAGGTTACCACCTGATACAGGGCATATGAGGTGATACATTCCAGGAAGCGCTGGGCCTGGAAGTGAGTACTGGATTACGTTTCCCAGTTAATGGTATGGTAGTTGACATTGACCAATGCCAGGGTGTGGGTTAGGACTGTCATGTTCTCCACTGTCTCCAGGTAGGTGGAGTGGAGGTCCTGAGTCATGGAGGGTGATCTGTAGCAGGCCACATTTCACATTGCAGTTGTGGCTGATGTTAGCTGCACATGGATGATCACAGAGGTATCATGCTGCCCCACTAACCTGGAGGTGTAGGTATCCCTGATGAATATGGATACAGCCCCTCCATGTCCATCAGAGCATGTACTGTGGCTGAAATGTGTGGTATGGGTTGTAGTCTGGTAGTGCTGGTGTGCTCTCAGGAGCCTTAAGACAGATTTCAGTTAATGCACAGTTGTTGATGTTGTCCATCCTGAGGAGTGCTGTGAGTGCATTCATGTTGTGATCAACCTCTGGTATTCAGTAGCATAAACCTCATTGAATCTGCTATTGTGCTGTTTACGGAGCTGGTATACACCTTTGAGACTCTCCTAAATAAGGCACCAAGGGGGTGCCAATAGCCTTGGCCAGTATTCCAACGCATAAAGGCTGACACATAGGCCGGTATGGTATCATGGAATGCATGTTCCCCATCTGTGCTTGTTTTTCATCTCCCCTGTAGGTAACCTACTGGTAAGCAATAGAAAGCCTTAAACCTGTACAAGTCTTCTAGCTTCCAAGATAGGCTTTTGGAGTGGCTAAGTATCAGTGTTCTGTATGTTCTTGCTGTACTCAACTGTTTCCTGACTACATGGTGATTTCTCACTGTATATTGTGATCTGAAGGTCTGTTTATTCACATATTATGGCTGTGATGGCCTGCACATTAGAGGTTCACAGATAGCCTACTACCTATCTGCCCAAGGGCAATTAGAAGCATAGCTACAGTGTACATTGTGATCTGAAGGTCTGTTTATTCACATATTATGGCTGTGATGGCCTGCACATTAGAGGTTCACAGATAGCCTACTACCTATCTGCCCAATGGGAAAGAGCATAGCTACAGTGTGTTGGCTTTCCCCGCACCATCGATGAAGTAACTGAGCCTCTGTCAAGCATAGCCAATGAAGAAATTCCAGGCAGAGTTGCTGAAAGCTGTTGAAGACTGGGGTTGTGGAGGGTGATAGGGGCACTTAGTGATCTAAAGACGGCATGCTAATGTGACAATTCAACACCATTCAATTCCCCCAACAGGTCTTGCAGCTATCAAACTGGACAGGCTCTCCCACCCCCTGGCTGTATGGTTCTGGGCACATGATCCCAGGGGTGTATAGTCTGTTACCCATTCAAACAACAAGGTTTGCCTTGAAGTGTGTCAGTGAGGGGATATGCCTAATGTAGTTAGGAATGTAATGTATTGTCTCACAGTACATTTGTTATATGTTGTTATTTCAAGAGTACGTTAAGCTCAGTGAGTTTGGGGGCCTCTGCCCTTTGCTTAGCCTAGCTTACACATAGAAATCATCTAAACAGGAAATAGGTGGAAGCAACCTTAATGTCAACAGTGTAATGGTTAGAGCAACCACATAGTATTTGTGCATTCTAGGTTACAATCCCGATAGCTAGAATTTTGTAAATAATTCTATGCCACTGTAAATATTAATACGATCCATAAGCTTGTCTACAAATGTGAGTAACTTGTATGTTATGTGCTGAGCTTCAAAAATGTAACCACAGTGCACCCTGTTGGAAAACAGCCGAAATGTATATAAACTATATGCCATGCAAATGTATGTTTTCATAGTAGAAATTAGGACATACAGAGTTAACTTGCAAACTCTAAGAAAATAAGCAAAGAGTTTTATGACTGTGTTTACCACAGCTAGAAGACAGACCCCGGGATTCATGAAGCTTGTGCCAGATGCAGGCATAGCATCGTCATTCTAACACCAAAGATGGCTGCTGAGCGATTCAGGTAAGAGCTGTTTCCACATACACAACCTGCGTACGCTACGCCCGCACAACTCCTGAGCCTTGTATGCTAATTACCCCATGTGCAGCAGTGCAGCATGCAAATGAAGGTATGTAGCGATTCAGGAAGTGGTGCAGGTGTAGTGTAAGCATGCAGAAATGTAAACCATAGAAAATGGTTTACATTTTTGCAAACATAAAATTGGAGCCATGACAGATGACCAAACACATGTATTATATTGTTAATATATGCCAATGGCTAAATACATAGCCATTGGCATAAAAGAAATGCACAAAATATAAAATTAGCATTTAATATATATAGTCATACTATCACGACATGGAAGTGCAGGGCAGTGCGCAAAGGGGATCGCAAGGAATATATAATAATACAGAATAAAACTGCAATGAAACACATATCACGATTTCCCCATAATAGTCAATGGCAGGCATGCTACACCATATTCATGGTGCAAGGGTTGCTAAGGGGCAGTGACAGTGTTATGCGCAGTAGCTAGGAATTAGTGGGCAATGCCATGCAAATGAGAGGAGTAATAGTGAATCGCAGATTCCCTGCTGGTGTAAGGATGCACCTCACAGCATAGTGTTATAACACCGAGGTGTGCCCTTGAGATAAAGATGACATCAAGAGAGGGGTGTGTCACCATTGCTGTAAGCACATTGGAGCATTGCTAAACCGGTCTACCCCTAGCTATGCAAAGCTGCAGGATAAGGTGTGTCAAATTGCCCATAGCTATGCTTAGCTGGGAGTATACAAGGTAACAGTATGCATGTGAACGGAGATGAAAGCGTATGCTGCGCACTGCAGCTGAAACAGGAAGGATATAGGAAAGAAATAAGGAAATGCTGCAGCAGTGAAATTGGAGTACAAATGACTAATTAACACCTAGCAGCCTACAGTGGGCCATTGACAACAGCTAACAAGGCTTCAAGCAGCTACCTGCAGAACAGGAAGGGTGTGGGGCTGTACTGCAAAGAAAACAGCAAAGTGTCAAAGCAGAACAAAGCCGATATGCAGTATATCAGCTGCAAGGCACATTTTGCCATGACTGGGTATGGAAAGTACAAAACAAGAAAGACAGCAGGTGGATGCATGCCTGATAATGGGAGGGGATCCAGGTCTAAAAGTGAATTAAAGGGCAACAGACTAATCAAGGCAGACAAGTACATCTCCACAGTAAAGGCCACACACTTGCAGTATTCATTGCAAAACCCATAATTAAGACACGCAGCAGCTGGAATAGTTCATACACACCCACTTACATCAGCAGCATCCTTAGCACAATACTATAAAGTGTGAAAGTACCTCGCACACATTTGTGTATTCCCATACACTCTGCCCTAGTGGTGTATACAGATGGGGAACTTTTATTATGTACATGTTAGGGGCTGCCATAGCTTTGATCCACAAGCATGTGTTGGAGACTGAAGGTGGTGTGGAGGACGATGCACACGACTACCTCAGGCACCAGAGGAGGAGGAGAGTGTTCAGACCCAGGGTAACCTACCAGGGGCTACATGATCTAGAGATAGTAGAGCATTACAGGAGGACAGGGACACCCTACAGAAACTTGTGGAGCTGTGACGGCCACCTCAGAGCCAGAACAAACAGAGGGAAACCCATACCAGTGGATACGAAGGTATGTGTAAGCCTCAGAATACTAGCTACAGGTACCTTTCAAAGACCAACTGGGGATATCATGGGGATCTCACAGGCATCAGCATGCAGGGTACTACACCAGTTCCTGTATGCCGTGTTACCACATGACAATGAGCACATATACTTCCTAACGCAGGAGGAGTTGGCCAGCAATATCGTCTCTTCCACCATGTGGCAGAATACCTGGAGGTACTGGGTGCAATAGACTGCGCGCACATACACATCAAGTCACCACCTGGTGAGCAGGGTAGGCGCTACATAAACCGCAAGGGATACCCCTCCATTAACTGACAGGTTGTGTGCAATGCCCAGGACATTATCATGGATGTGTGTGCTCGCAGCCCTGGAAGCTATCACGACTCCCACGTCTAGCATGCCTCACAGCGGTATTGGTTATTTGCCAGGGGGGACATCCCAAATAGCCACCTGGTGGGGGATGCTGGCTATGCACGGGAACAGTGAATGATGAATCTCATCAGAAATGCACACACACCCATGCAGGAACACCATAATGAGGCACAAGCACAAACCAAAATCATCATAGAGTGTGTGTTTGGGATGCTGAAATCATTACTTGGACATATCTGGAGGAGCCTTGCAGTACTCTCCAGGCACATGTGCCCACATCTTCATAGTGTGTGCCATGCTACACAATATGGTCCTGCGGAAACAGTTGCAGCAGGGACAGAATGGTGAAGGCCCTCACAGCCCACCACCATTGCCAAGGGCCCCACAGGCACAGAGGTACTCAGACCGCAAACACCCTGAGCCAGCCCCAGTAGGCAGGCGGAGGTGTGCCCAGTATGTCCAAGCCTTGGCAAAGAGGGAACATATAGCACACATACAGACAGTGTAGGCACCTAGGGACTGACACCTTCTTCACCTGCACACACAGTAAAAATGGATGGCACACACACAAGACTACCTGTAAATTGTCATGTATAGGTAGTTTACTGTGTGCATCCAACATAGGCAGCTCTCAACTATTGCACACACAACAGTCATTGGCACAAGGTAAGTCAACACCTGAACAGTAAATTAAGCTATCAGCATATGCAGATACTGTATGTATAGATTCATAAGTAGGTACTTGGCCAACTGCCAGAGGCAATTCATAAGGCCAGCCAAAATGTGTCAGCTTTTGCCACCCCAATGATTCATTAACTGTCCATCTGTGGAGCAGAGCCAATGGCGGGATCCCTGGGGTGCATCTACTGTTCCCCATCCACCCTTCAAGGTTTCTCTTGCAGATTGTTAGTGAGGGGCTTTGTATAGCTAGGGATGTTGTTCCAAAGTATGGGGAGTGTCTGTGACAGGAAGCTGTCCCTCCAGCATCTTCCAGTTATTGTTGTGGCAAGGTTCAGCTCACTACAGTGTGTGGCTCACTCTGACATTGATTCCCATAGGTGGAGCATATCCATCAAGCCTGAGTTCGACATGGCTGTGTTGGCCAGCAGAGATCATATCTGGATAAATGAGATGCCACTGAGTAAAGCAAGAGTTTATTCAGTTTGGCTGCATAGGCCATATGTTGGAGGCCAATATTCCCCTTGGCGAGCTACATTTGTGGACCCCCCAGCTGTTGGACGTGTTTTCTGAGGTACATCCCACATGGGTTATTATAGCCTATGATGGGACTGATGAGTGATGAGTAAAGGGCACTATAACCCTAGTATGTCTGGATGGGAATTGTTTAGTAATCAGATGGCCTACATAGAAGGATGTCCTAACTACTGTGGAAATATGATTGTCAAAGGGGTGATCACTATCTACCTTAGTCCCCAGATACCCCATTACCTCATCTGTATTAAAGTGGCTGCCACTTATGTGTTAATATGTGGGTGCCAATTCCACAATGGAATGACCATGCAGTTAGCGGCACGTGGCTGGAGGCTGTGTTGCTGGCACCCTGTGACATTCTCTGTGGGGCCCCTTGAGGGATGTCCATGTCAACTGGACTATCAATCATGGCTCCCAGTTCGCAGTCATTGCCAAACATGGTCTGCCATATTCCACCTGTGTTTGCCTGTACCTCTGAGACATATATGCCAAACAGTAGGGCTTCCAGGACTGAGTCGTGTGGGACACCAGTTGTGACTATTCAAGAGTTAGACCTGGAGAATGCTAGTCGTACTATGTGAGTTCTGTGTGTAAGCCCGTTGGCAACCCAACCTGTGATGTATGGGTTAATGTACAGGCTGGTGAGTTTATCAATAATACCTGAGTGGGGCATGGTGTCAAAAGCCTTGGTGAGGTCCAGGTAGTATGTGTGAACCACCTCCCCCGTCATCTAATGTCTTGGTGACTGTATGTAAGACATCAAACAGGTTCAGTAGGCATGAACTGCACTCAACCAAGCTGACCTGGGTTGGGTCACATGTTCGGAGGTTACCAGTGTCATTGTTAATGAGTGCCATGAGGATGCAAACCATACCATTGCGGGCCAGGCTAGTCAGGCTTATGGGGTGGTAGTTACCATGGTCAGTTGTGATTCCACCTTGATGGAGTGGAATAACCGTTGCCACGCACCATTGTATGGGCATGTAGCCTGTGGAGAGGCTAAGGTAGGAATGCTTAATTAGGTGGGGGGTAGGTTGTCTTGTACAGTTTGCAAGATGCAGTCTAGGTCAACATCTGCCTCCATTGGTGCTGTGTTCTGCTGTTAGAGACGGCCATTTCCACCTGTGTGTCTCTGATAGTTGGGATACTTTACCTTTCGGGTAGTGTTGTGGGCTCTTTAGGGGGTGAAGTATGCACCGAATGTATCTGCAAGGATTTTGGCAATATCAGTAGGGTCAGCATATTTTTTGCTATATTTCACCGCCACAGTGCAAATCTGTGTGTCACCATGTAGATCCTTGACATAGCCAAAGAAGGGTTTGTGGTTATCTTTCGAATCCTTGCTTATTCTCCTGCTGATGTTAGCCTTGGATGATGTCATGAGGGACCTACGTATCATACTAATAGTGGTCACGGATGTCTGCCCTTTGTGGGATTTGCTGTGTGTTTGGAACATTGTCCTACTTCTGTAGTATAGCCTGTTTATTGCAGAGGTCCACCAAACCGGTGTCCTTGTCTAGGAGGAGTGAGTCTTGGTTTACCAGTGATGGCACAATCCATATATCCATGTAGGTTCTTATACACTGCATATGTAAATCTGTCTGTATCTTGAGTAGTGTTTCCCCTTAGCATAGGGGCTGTGAAACCCCCCACCCCTGTTAGTAGTAGTGTAAATTTAGCTGTAGGAAAGGTATACACTGTGGTATACGTGGGTGGGGGAGATGCTAGGGTGTGGAAACAGTTAATAGTTCATGGTCAGATCTAATCAGTGACTGGTTAACCTCTGCTGTGGTGCACCTGTTTCCCATGTTGGTGATGACCACATCTACTAGTTTCCACCCCATGTTAGAGAGGTTACCACCTGATACAGGGCATATGAGGTGATACATTCCAGGAAGCGCTGGGCCTGGAAGTGAGTACTGGATTACGTTTCCCAGTTAATGGTATGGTAGTTGACATTGACCAATGCCAGGGTGTGGGTTAGGACTGTCATGTTCTCCACTGTCTCCAGGTAGGTGGAGTGGAGGTCCTGAGTCATGGAGGGTGATCTGTAGCAGGCCACATTTCACATTGCAGTTGTGGCTGATGTTAGCTGCACATGGATGATCACAGAGGTATCATGCTGCCCCACTAACCTGGAGGTGTAGGTATCCCTGATGAATATGGATACAGCCCCTCCATGTCCATCAGAGCATGTACTGTGGCTGAAATGTGTGGTATGGGTTGTAGTCTGGTAGTGCTGGTGTGCTCTCAGGAGCCTTAAGACAGATTTCAGTTAATGCACAGTTGTTGATGTTGTCCATCCTGAGGAGTGCTGTGAGTGCATTCATGTTGTGATCAACCTCTGGTATTCAGTAGCATAAACCTCATTGAATCTGCTATTGTGCTGTTTACGGAGCTGGTATACACCTTTGAGACTCTCCTAAATAAGGCACCAAGGGGTGCCAATAGCCTTGGCCAGTATTCCAACGCATAAAGGCTGACACATAGGCCGGTATGGTATCATGGAATGCATGTTCCCCATCTGTGCTTGTTTTCATCTCCCTGTAGGTAACCTACTGGTAAGCAATAGAAAGCCTTAAACCTGTACAAGTCTTCTAGCTTCCAAGATAGGCTTTTGGAGTGGCTAAGTATCAGTGTTCTGTATGTTCTTGCTGTACTCAACTGTTTCCTGACTACATGGTGATTTCTCACTGTATATTGTGATCTGAAGGTCTGTTTATTCACATATTATGGCTGTGATGGCCTGCACATTAGAGGTTCACAGATAGCCTACTACCTATCTGCCCAATGGCAATTAGAAGCATAGCTACAGTGTGTTGGCTTTCCCCGCACCATCGATGAAGTAACTGAGCCTCTGTCAAGCATAGCCAATGAAGAAATTCCAGGCAGAGTTGCTGAAAGCTGTTGAAGACTGGGGTTGTGGAGGGTGATAGGGGCACTTAGTGATCTAAAGACGGCATGCTAATGTGACAATTCAACACCATTCAATTCCCCCAACAGGTCTTGCAGCTATCAAACTGGACAGGCTCTCCCACCCCCTGGCTGTATGGTTCTGGGCACATGATCCCAGGGGTGTATAGTCTGTTACCCATTCAAACAACAAGGTTTGCCTTGAAGTGTGTCAGTGAGGGGATATGCCTAATGTAGTTAGGAATGTAATGTATTGTCTCACAGTACATTTGTTATATGTTGTTATTTCAAGAGTACGTTAAGCTCAGTGAGTTTGGGGGCCTCTGCCCTTTGCTTAGCCTAGCTTACACATAGAAATCATCTAAACAGGAAATAGGTGGAAGCAACCTTAATGTCAACAGTGTAATGGTTAGAGCAACCACATAGTATTTGTGCATTCTAGGTTACAATCCCGATAAAGGCAGGGATGTTTATCATGTGCAAAAGTATACCTTAACCACAGCTTGCGTATATAGGTAGTAATCATCTGTATAATAAACATTCGAAACACCCATATAAACCCATGTGTGCTGGAGAGTACAGTCAACAGAGAATGTAATGCTATGTCAGCACATAGTGAGATGATACGTCACTGACATGTATATATCAGGAGTAGTTACCGGATGTGGCCGTGTTTGCCTGCAC
>NC_056737.1:1494594181-1494691681 GCF_019279795.1 Protopterus annectens | reverse complement strand
GGACACAGACACACTAACATGGCCCTATGTGAAATAGTTGCCGTTATACAATTGAACAGCTGCTGATGTAACAGGGTTTGTATGAACTAATCCCGTTTCAGAGGGTTGAAAGGTTCGTACACCAGAAAGTTTTACCGAGTACTGATTATCAGCACAGTATGATACGCAGTAACACCAAACTAAATATGTCTGGTAAGCACAATGTAAACCCCCTAACATTATATGCATAGCTATGCAGCCTTGAGCTGGTCAAACAACCTGGCGAGACTGAAACATATGCAGAAGTATTAGGTACAGACAAACCCTGCACAAGTAGCAATGTTCAGAAATAGAACAGCAGTACTCACATTTAGACCAAATCCTCTAGGCATTACACACAATATATTACTGTTTCTCTCCATACAGCTGTTGCAATAGATTCCAAACAAAACTTCCATGCTGTCTTCCTCACAAGTAAGGCAAAAGGACAACGCCCAAGTGGAATACTCAATTATACTCCACTGTAGCCATGGTATTGGCTAAGGCAGTAGCAGCGCAACTGATGTGCATGTAATTAGCTACTTAGGAACACCAATTGGTCATCAGGATAGCACGTTATTGATCTGTAACTACAAAAGGTTGCATTGTCACACATTCAAATCATTTGTATCTATCTGTAGGACAGTACAAAACACTGAAAGATGAACTGAAAATGAGTATTATACTAGTTAATAACACCTCTGATTACTAAGACGGTATGTATAACATGTAATATGTCTGTGTATCTAGTACCTGTACTGTAAGAATTACAGTGTAATCAATGCATAAGGTGGAAATAGCTATCTTGTAGTGATGTATTGCTGAGCAGTAATAATGCTTGTAGTATTCTATGTATGTACTGCTGTAGGTCACACGGCACACTCCACATACACCACAAGGGATGATATGGTCTTGCAACCCACCAATTCACTTCCAGCCACTGTCAGTGTCAGGATTGGTCCAACAAGTGTGTGCTATAACAGGGGATAGTATATGTTGATATATTGTAACAGTCGACATATGTATGGGTGTATAAGTAAGATGAACATGCTAAAAGTGGGCTTACCGTGCAAATATGGTGTACATTGTGGGATATTGTGCCAATAACTGTGTAATGTACAGTATTCTAGGCAGATCTGTATTCTTTTCTACATAGCAGTTCTGTTATGTTATGCAAACAGTAGTTATGTCTATTGGCAATTACAATACTCAATGACAGGATACATAGCATTAGTATTCATCTGACAGTTTAGCAGCATGATAGCAACGATAATTGGACTAGCCAGGTAACTATCCATGCATATAACACATGTAATATCCACCTCTCTACTATTGTTTGCAAGCAATAACAGCTGTGCATGTGTACATGTTATGCAAATGTGTAGTGACCCTTGTTACAGGGCTGGGCCAAATGGCTATGTGCACACCTACATAGAGTGGATATTGAGAGTACAGACACACTGGTTGAACTACCAGGTTTGTGTAGCCCAGCCTCTCATTGCCAACCTAACAGCCACCTGCACATTTATTTTATTTATTTATTTATTTTACATTTGTTAACTGGGATAGTCCAGCTGGATACAAGTCCATTTTCAGTGGAGGCCCGGAGACAAAAGCTCCAAAGAGACAATTTTACAGAATATACAGACAAACCTGGGTACATATTTCATCTAGATCCATTAGGGTATCTAGTTTTTGACACTTATAGGTATAAACTACAGACAGATACAGTTTACAATAGTCAATAAACAGTTTTACATTGTTCATACTAACACTGTTACATGTATGTCATCATACCTCTGATGTGGTATGTAAGGTAGTGCACAGCACTGGTAATGAAATAGGTTGCATATCATCTTTAACTCCAGTGTAACATCTGCAGTAGGAGTGTAAGATGCAGGAGACAGCTGCCCATGTGTAATAGCCGCATCATAGGTGATGGCTCACACTATCTGATTATATCCTGATCATGTTGAAAGTGGCATCAGAGTCTATTGATACATGACTCTGTTTGGAGAGTGGGTGTCTGTGCCTAACACAGCTCATGGTCCTGGTGGATATGTGAGTATATACCCAGAGAAGGAAACAGACCTGTAGACACTTGCATCATCTGTAATCAACTAAGAGGATGTGATGTGCTCCTCAGAGCAGGATTGCTGCTAAAGGTAGCTACAATGTTTCCGTAATAGCCAGTGTTGTTACATCCATAACACAAATATTTACATGTGAGCATCACTGTCTAAAACATCTTCATAGGCAATACGTAAACTAAATACAGTACTTGGTACTTGTAGTACTGACTGCTCATACAGGCATGTCCACTAGTCAGCTACTGGTGTTTACTAATGTCAGCTTTGTGTATGTGGCCATCCTGGGGGAATGTAATCTCTATGCCATGTACACTGCCAGACCCACCTAACACCATGCCCCACACATTGTTTGGGATGCAGCTACAGGGGTAAGCTGGAAGGCAGCCCAGTCTACAGCCATGACTGGAATGGACAGTCATGAGGTGTAGGTTAACACATGCAGCTCATCAACACAACCAAAACATACCCTTACCAGAACACAGTAAGGACACCTAACACACACTACTGGAAATCACAAACATTCACAGACGTGTCTACGTATCTGGCCAAACAAGTGACCCCCCCCCCCAAGCAGGAAGAGACAGACACCGAAATACACAAACTATATGACATAGTTTGCATAACTGTGCCACACCTCTGAACACGTGACTGGATACATGCCCAACAGTACTCATTTGTGAATGCAAACTCTAGCACTATGTTACACACCAATGTATATAAGGGCATACATACTGTCAGCTGCCTGTCTGCCATGATTAGCCACATACTCATACACTCAGACCACCTTTTGAACTATACACATGGCTTTGGCATATTCCATGTTGTTGTGCAGGACCTGTGATGCAGTAGTCTGGACTGCATGGAAACACATGTAGGAACTGTCAGGTCTTGTAGCCCATGCAGGTATGTCCCAAGGTCTGGGTAGCATTCTGCCATTGACCAGAATGATACTGCAGTACAGGGACAAAAGGATTGTATTCCACAGTTGTCTAGTGTAGTGGTGCATGTCAAAGGGTATCCAGTATCTGTCGTCCTGGGATAACATGGTTGACAGACCATGATGCTTTGCCAAACAGGGCCTGCACCTGTCACCCCTGAGAATCTGGATACTGCCTAGGGCTCATGCTTCCCCTATAGTGCCTTCATCATGCAAAGTTCAAGTGAGGGTCCACTGCTGTTACAGGGACAGCCAAGCAATAAACTGTGGGTCTCGCTACACAATGATACATGTCAGAAACACGATACGGACACATGTCTGTCAATCCCTAACATGGAGAACATATCTGTGCAGTGGCTGAGACATGTTTCAACGCTCCAGAGAGCACACCTGCATGACCATGTTATATCACATACCTCACCTCTTGCCCATTATCCTTTATTGGAACACATGGGCCGCAGGTGTGTCCATATTCCTGAAGGATATGTACACCCCCATGCTAATTGCACTTACATAACATCAGATGCATTATGCTGAGCAACTACCTTTGTGCCAAAGTGGAATTCAAAATGCACCTTGAGACAGATCACCCACCAAGCCGCAGACTTCCCAACTGTCATAATGTGCTGTAATGGGGAAGATTAGGTCTGAGACAGAAGCATAATAATGGCTACTCTCAATTATTCCATTATGAACTGGGAAGACTCCTCATGTACCAACGCCTGCGCTCAATGCATGTTGGATTCCATCGAACCCACAGACCTGGATCACAGTAGTCACACAAACAGGACTAACAGTATGCTACACATAGTTAGTCTCCAATGCCAATGTTATGTTTCCTAAGAGCAGACTGGTGAGTGTCATGGCACCCATGCAGATGGACAATGCATGTGCAAATTCTGAATCCTATACAAATGAACCTTAAGCAGTCCATATGTGGAGTGATTGTGCCATTGAAACAGAACCAGGATTCAACCCAACACAAACAAGTAGGCAAACTGGTGGTACCATGCTTTAAACTGTACCACAGATGGTAGTAACTGTTGCAAGTGTGAACACACATGAGTGTAGGTGATCCCTGGTCAGCCTCAGTAAGATGCAGATGCACCATATGAAACCATGCAAAGCTACTGTGAAACTAATCAGCCACATATTATGAGGCCAAGCACAGAGCATTCTATAGCTGTGTTGTTAATCATAATGGCAATGACAAGACCTGCCATGCTGCCCAGCAGTATGGCATGGGAAGTACTGCACCTACAGAAATAGCACCCGTTCATCCAGATAGGGTCTCGGAGAACCTAAACCCACTCCCACCCCCCCCCAACAGGTACACTTAGTAATATAGCCATGTACACTACAGGGCCCCTGTACTAACAACTATGCAGGTACAAGCTGCACTCTCTAAAGCCATACATACAGCTTGCATGGGACCTGTCAACATCCCAGGGTGTATCCTACACAAATGTAACAACATTCAGCTATCCACATACACATCATGTTCATAGCTCCATGTCAGGCTGTGTACACACCAAATGGTGCACAGCAACAGTTATCACACCCCACAAAGGGGGATACACAATTGATAATGGGACATAGTGCACAACTACCCTGCTGAGTCTGGTCTGTACAGCCATGAACCGTGGTCAATGTATTTGATGTACTCGGTACAGCTGTAGATGACAGGAGGGTTGATTCATACTGCATATCATGACCTTTCCAGGTCATAGGACACCATCACCCATACTGTGTTCCAGCTACACTCAGTAAACTAGGTGTATATTCCTATGTCACAGGAGTGGTTGGCAACTGGACTGCTGGCAGAACCAACACTACAGAAAGTGTCTGACTAATACACGCACATCAAACCAGTGCCAGCCACAGTAATACAGGGGTCATTCCTGGTACTCCTCCTCTTTGTTATCTATACCACACGGACTAACACGGAAGGCATCAGCCTATTGATGTTTGTAAATGATTATGAACTAGGAGCAATAGTCGACTCAATGTGTGCTGCATTCAACATACACAAGGGCCTTAGTGTGTCAGATGTGTGGTGTGTGATGTATGGCCACAATCTGACACCTAAGTATTGCATTGGCATCCCCTATGTTACAAACCCTGTACCCATTAACTACCACATAGGCAGCGGTCAACATAATGGCAACTGTGTGTATGGGATGCAGCGGGACAGTACTTTCCTATGATAGTTATGTCACCACAAAAGACAGGTAGTCATATGTGGCACCCCTAATCATTACAGGGTGCCATCCAGAAATATAGAGATAACTGCTCAGCCATACTCAACACCCATGTGACCCATAATAGATCACATATTTCCTTTAAGGGTTATTGCCCATGTGTAGATGGCCTACTCTGCCCTTCCCAATCCCTAGCTGCACTATGTAGCATGCAGCCTACCCTGAATAAAGCCATGTCCAACCCAGAGGTGTTGTACATGCTACACTTAACACATCCTGATCCCAAATAAACACATATGTCATAGACATCCACCTTTCTTGTACAAGGATCACAACATGCCTGACAGATCTCTGTCCCATACACTTAACATACTCTTGCCATACTATGCATCCCTGTCCAGCGAAGCTGCACATCACCCCTCTCTGTGACATGGTGTGATGACCACATGCCAAATATATCAGAAACCATGTGTATCAGTTCTCTGGCACTGCTTGAACTGGCCACTGAAACTTACCTGTCTGTTGCCTACAGCTAGGTAACCTGTCTGCCTAGGCTCATAATTGGCCCAGGGCATATAGCCTACTTGATCACTATGACCATACATGCTATACTTGATATCCAACCCTGCAAATACCATCAGGCTAGCTATTGTCCCATGTATTACACATGTGCAACACAAGCAATACATGGCAGGATGCTACACAGCTGTACAGTGCCATGTAGATGTATATGGCAAAACACATACATGCTTGCAAGTCTGCTGGGTCACAGGTCATGTCCCTAATGGCTATGTATGACTATATGTGTGACATAATGTAGATTTGCAAAGACGTATTTGTAATCTTAATGAATGTGATACACATGTATGTTCAGCTGTACTGTTGTACTTCTCCATCATTATGTCTTCCAGGTATGCCATGTAGCAGACTGCCGACGTACAGCCGCTTGGAGGATGAGGTCCTCATCCCATACCTCCTTGACAACTACACAACGCTCTTCAGCCATGTGCCATAGGATGCACAGCAGCGGGAGGAATTCTGCAGGAGGGTAAATGAAGGTCACAATCGCACCTATCAGCAGGTGCGCCGACACTGCACTGACTTGTTAAAATGGACAAAACAGCATGCTAATGCAATCGCCAGGGAACAAGGTGCAACAGGTGGGTGGCCACTCACCCAGCCCCCACTCACACGTACCGAGGAGCTACTGGCCAGCCTGGGGACACCTGTAGACTTCCATCCACAAGCTTTGGCTGGTATTGTAGAGGTGGGTGTCTCTCAACCACCGAGCCTGGAGTTGCCTGGTAAGTTACTACTGCACATAAAACACAACTACATTTCACATAGTTACATATGTTACTGTACAATATGTAATGTAACATCATACGCAAGGCATGTATGCACACATGCCACATACTATAGTCTGCTACTCTATGTATGCACAGATGTGTATACTCCATAGTATAGTGTATTTGTACTGGTTTATGTGTTAACATGGACATTGCACCCTGTAGCTATCACACAGGTGTGGATAATGATCTTACTGCTGTGACACTTCTGTTTAGGTACCACTGGCATTTTGCAGTGACAGCAGCCTGTGTCAGGTGAGATTGTTATTATTTACCAGGCTTGATAATGCACGGAACATATTAATTGCATGCTATCTGCCATAACACACGTACACATAATGTATGGTGGTCCTGTTAATGGACATTGGTCAGACCTGCAATGCATCATACTGTTTACCTATGTGAAACAACTGAAGACTATATGAAACACCTACACTAAACCTTCCAAACTGTCATTGCCAGATGTGTGGACAACAGTGAATACAATGGTGGAGGTGTGTTCCACTGTAGGGACAGATACTACATATCAGCATTACACATTTTGGGAATACGAACAGTACTGTACAGAGATCATATGGGTGCACACACTCTAAATGTGTTGGAGCTGGAGTATGACCGGCCCACAGGATACACCCTTGTGGAGTATACCCTTGCTATGAATGTCACACAATGTCATGTGCTATCAGACATGTCCATGACATGTAATGAGCTGACTGCAACACTGCTCAACTATCCTGCAAAACATGTCTCACATCCCATACATACCACCCTTTGTCTGCATAACCCTGTCCTCAGTGGAGCATATGATATCTATGGGTGCATGTCATATGGGATAACACTGACATGTGAAATATGATGGCCATCACAACCATTGGACTGAACATGTGTACACATGGCCATGGAGGATGGCCAGAGATATGAAGCAACACACACAGTAGAAATGATGTACATGTGTGTACACCCTGTTGTACACTGGCTCGACACACTACAACTATGGCCTTTGTGTAATAGTGATATTGCAGATGTGAAACACTAAACATCATACAGGCCTGTGCACAGCTTGTGTAGGCATAACATGAAACCACCACATAACATGTCTTGAATATCTTGAGTGTGTCACGACATGGAAGCATTCAACTATACACTATCCAAATACATACATGTGTTGCACAACATCCACATACATCCACATCAAGCCAAATATACAGTACATTCACCTTGCTGGTGTCAGATATCACTGTCATGCCTGCTCTTCATGTGTGTGAGGTACACAGATGGCATGTGGGACATAGAGGTTAGCCATGTGTGGGCATAGTTGCCAGGCATCAGTAATATGGTTGCAGATGTGCAGGGGTGTCATCCATATATCCTGCTGTGATCTGTGTCACACATTCCACATTAGGGTTTATTATGTATACACTTCAGTGACATCGGTCACATTCCACATTAGATATGTATTGTATGTGAACATAGTCATGGCTATGAACTGTGTCGGTAGCTCACACTGTATAACAATTGTAAAGCCACATGATGCCCTGCAATGGCTATACACATCAGCTCAATGTGCAGTATGTCCCTGCATAGTTTTAGGGTGGATAGACAACATTGCATCAGCTGAAGGCCCATGTTAGTATAACACGTTCCTGCATTGGGACACCATTACTTTACTGTAGATTGGAAAGAATACCATTGTGTTACACATGTATGCATGTCATTCAACACGTCAGCAGAAGACATGTCATACTACATGTGACTGGCAAGGTCATATGCCACACAGCAGGCCAGTGTACTGTAAACCTGTGCTGGTCTGTGGCACCATTGCAAAGTAGGGACAGTCATGTCAAACGTGTATACAGCCACATGCACAAGTCTACACTCAGCTCAGGGTAGGCGGAATAATGTTGAACAGACATGCACTGCTTGTTGGGTGATATGCAAGCTAGGGCTCAGGCAAACATAGTATGCAGTCGACATACCCTACTGCTCATGTCCTCACACACAGGGGTGGTGTCCAACACAAAGCATCAGTGGCAGATGTACAAAGGTCAGCAATGGTCTGTTAACATGTGGTGTATGTTGCACACACCATGGCAGTGCGGTGCAATGATGCAAAGTGCATGCATTGTGTTGCAGGTATGGGGCATAAGCTACTAACACAAATGGTGCAATACAGGTATGTATGCTAACCACCACTATAATTGTGTAAGGTGCATGCCGTCTACTATAACACATGCATGCTGTTGTGTGCAACTCAGGGATGTATGATAACTACCACTATAAATGTCTAAGTTGAAACTATAACTGTCTAAGCTGAATGCCATCTACCATATCACCTTCATGTAGAGTGTGTGTCTGTGTGTGTCTGTGTCTGTGTGTGTGTGTGTGTGTCTGTGTGTGTGTGTGTGTGTGTGTGTGTGTGTGTGTGTGTGTGTGTGTGTGTGTGTGTGTGTGTGTCTGTGTGTTTGTGTCTGTCTGTCTGTGTCTGCGTCTGTCTCTGTGTCTGTCTGTCTGTCTGTCTGTCTGTGTCTGCCTGTGTGTCTCTGTCTATCTGTCTGTGTGTGCCCCTGTCAGTCTGTGTGTCTGGTATAACTTGTAATGTACAGTTCTTGTCTTCCCCTCACAGGTGTTGATGTAGGTGTGTTGCCCTCCTGCAGTCCACCTGATGTTAGTGTCCCACAGACTCTAGCAGTGATGATGATAGTATGATTGAGACACAGGCAGAGTTGTCAGGAGCTGAATCTGTGCCATTGGTTGCCATTCCACGTGTCTTCCCCTCATCCTCGCACACAGTTCCCCTGCCTGCACATACTCCATCACCAAGGCCATAGAGGAAGGATAGTTGTTGGGTGGTAGCATGGAACAGGGAAGTGTGGTGACTATGGAAGGTGTACCTGCACACCATGATCCCAGTCAACAGACTGGTGATGTCCCACAGAGGTATGTGCCCAGCACTGCTTGTAGGAGGACCACTGGCCAACATGCCCCTGTGAGACAAAGCACATCAGCTAGAGTCACCAGACGCATGTTTCAGGCTGTAATGGAGGCACAGGTACATGCTGAATGACACAACAGAGAAGGTCTAAGGCTTCAGAGGGCTGCTGTCAGTTCATTAACTGAACAAAATCCAAGAACTTGCAAATGCTCACCATCATCTTGCAGATGTTTTGGATAGACATTTGGGTAACATGGTGGGAGTCCTTGACCGTGGCATGTCAATCTTCGAGCGTGGAATGTCTGTGCTGGAACATTTGGTGGGAGTGAGGGGTCGGGCACATGGACGTAGGTCAGCTACATCACCTGTTGAAGGTCTACGTGAACATGCTACTGCACATGCCCGCTCCCACAGTGGCAGTGGCAGTAGCAGCAGCAGTGCAGTTGGTGCTGTGCAGTCCACACCAGGACACAGCAGGCCATGTGCACGTGGTCCTGGATGGTCCCAACAAGGACACAATTCCAGTGGACGTGTGTCATCAGATGGTACCTAATCTGGACCACTGCCTGGTAGTGCCCGTGCAACCCCTGGCAGGTGCAGATCACATGGCCATACACCATGAACTGTGAAACCTGCCTTGTACAGTCTGCAGCTGTCAATATTACTGCTGTGTAGGCCAGCCACATGCCAGACCTGTGTGCATGCATACACACACACTGGAAACAAATGTAAGGCACCTCAACACACACACGCATAGCATCCACACATGCCCAATGATATCACAGGCCCTAACACACACACACAATGTCATCAAATGGCACAGCCTAGGCCTCTGGCAAACATTATCACCCTGTGCATATGATGATGCCTATGCCGCATCCCTGTCATCCACACCATTGGTGCAGGGACATGTTCATATGGTCTGATGCACAGGGTGAACATACTAGGTAGACAATTGTAGATTAATATTGTTGAGTAGTGTTGACAAGCAGCAGACATATCATGTACTGCAGTTTTAGAATACATTTTGTACATTTGACAGTATGTATCATGTGTAACAACACTAACAGCATGTTGATCTTGATGTTTTGCCTTCCTTTTTCAGGTGTAGTTGCATGTGCCGGGGGATGTCGGTGTTTGCGGGTTTCCCATATGTACATGTTGACTACCCACAGGTCAGTATGACAATACCTGCATGCACTTTGTAGCTTCCATATCACAGTTATATTCTCCCATGTTTCAATTATGTTTACTGCTCTAATGATCCAAGAGCATGATAGCAGTGTAGTAAGCTACTGTGTTCAGAGCCTTCACATCCATAGTGGGTGACATCACAGGTATAGTTACCTGGAGCGTGGAGGGGGTAAAAGAGTGGTATGCCAGATGACAATGTTAAAGGCCAGTGGAAATACTAGCTTCTCATTGGGAAGCAGTAATACCCATTGCCATGACAGCATGCAAACATAGACACAGTAACACACACACACAGTTGCCAGTGTTCGGATGAGAACCCCTGCCTATGTGCATATCATCATTATAGTACTACGCAATTACAAGATGCACCACAGAGATTACACATGTACAGGTAGTTGGAATGGCCTACGATCGAGGACATCAACATGGATACTACAGTGCAGTGAGTGTATGTGGGGAGGGGGTCCATCAGTAGGCTATGTAACAACAGGTCACACCCCAGGGTGTACATGTTAACAGGTTGTTAGTATGCCTGTCTACGATTGATGATATCAACAGGGATGCTGGATTGCATTGAGTGGATGGGGGGAGGGGCATTAACATTTCACTATGGTAAAATACAGCCTCACTACAGGAACCGGACAGCCATACACACGGACAGCCACACACACACACACACACACACACACACACACACACACACACACACACACACACACACACACACACACACACTGGCATTCACAAAGATATACAGCTATGTCACACACATACAGACACTTTACATGTGTGAGGTTTAACCACCTGCCTATGCCTTTCTTTCTACACTTCACTCTGTACTGGTGTCAACAACAGTGTTCAGGAGAGTGATAACATGTGGGATGTATTCCCAACCATACGTGACATATATGAACACACACACACCCACACATGCCAGTACTGTGAATCAAACACCTGCCTATCTCATGATAGGTACTACAGAAGTACAGCACTATCGCATCCTGTATAATGCTTATTGACTCTTTCCTTTGACAACTGTGCTGATATATGCACAATATATGCACAGGGGAGGTATTACTGTTACAGGTGTTATGAGGTTTGCCTTCAGTGTCACCCTTACCGCATTTTACATTGTCTGTCTTCCACTTCAATTAACAAAACCTGACCTTAGCAGGTACACAGGTTATTGCAGGACTGGTTGTAACACACCAGTGAGCTGTCCTCAGTAATCATTCATCTGCAAATAAGCCCCACCACTTAGTAGTCATGTCCAAACATCTATCCATACATCAGATACGGCTTACTGTACTTAGAGCATATCACCATATACAGTTGGCAATGTTGAGGCTGTATTGCAACAGCATGATGTACTAAGACAACAGTCACCTTCAGACATCAGACACTGCACACACATGGAATCTACACAAATATCAATACATGTACACTTATGCGGTCTACATCAGTACTTGCACTAGCAGCTCAAGAGGATACAGTCCACACCGTCCCCATGCCATGTGTGAAACATAGCCAAGTATTACACCATAATGGATAGTGCATTCATGTACTGGTAGGACACCACCACTTTCACTGAGTAGCTATGTGTACAAATATTACAACAGCACATATCAGCGAGAGACACGCAGCATTATTCCATGTCATGATCCTACAAACTGTTACTTGACAGTGCCATGGTGAAGCCAGGGCACTGTAATGGTCAACAGTGAGCACATCATATTTGCCACACACACCTCGTGTGTACTGGAAGAGTGCCAGCAATGTGCTCTGTTAGAGCTAGGCAGTACACTCATTCAAGCATGTGCGAGGTCTGTGGCTTGTAAACAACTCACCCCAGCATGTACTGGCTATTGTGGTACTAAGGCTAATGTCCAGACAGCACACAGCATGCATTGCTTGCGATTGTTGACATGGGGTATATGTAGGAGCTGTGGCCACACATGGCTGTACATGTCATGAACATATCACCTGTGACTACTCAGAAACATACAGAGCAGAGCTGGATTTCCCTGAGTCTGTCAATACAGGCCTTGTGTAGGTCCTATGGTCCTGTTATTTGGGTATGTTTGTAGGCATTGCATTAGGTGGACATGTCTAAAGACATACATGCCACATGGGGTGTTGTATGATATGATAGGTGTCATGGGTGACCAGTAGAGAGGGGATATTACCTCTGTCAACATAGATATTGAACCTTATGTACTGTTAGCATGCTGTCTGCCATGTGCATGTGTGTAATGACTGTAGCCACCTGTATGTAGAAAGGAAAATGAAAGCTATGGTAATGTCATTTATGTTGTATGAGTGTTGGATGTACATATCCAGGGCAGGTACGGTTAGGTCATATCCAACCATGAGGGTGTTGTTTACTGGTGTACAGCAACAGTCGACCGTGTTAATGCTGACAACATCCGAGGGACCCTGGTATGTGTACAACTGAGCTGGTTACAAACAGTGGTATTATTGCATTGCATAACACATTATGCAGCTGTGTCTGTACATGGGTACTTTGCACAGTTGATGTAGACCTAGGTACAGTCCACCAATCAAGGGTTATCTGGTGGTCTACCATACTATGTCATACCACATATGGATGTGTGGTGGTAGTCTGGGAACAAGGTGGTGGCTGTATATGAGGATACAACCTAGAATGCAGCATTTACCACAGTCACCTGTACCTGACTCATCTGTGATGCGTTATGTCGAGTAGTGGTCTTTAAAAGTGAGTAGCCTTTATGAATATGTGCACACTACCATCTAGAGTAGTCCATACCACTGTTATGGCCCACATGTCTGGATCTGAGTTATATGGTGGTAGTGCAATTGTGCAATACAGAGCCTTCAGCCAGGTGTTCCTCACTGCACAGATGTCAGTATTCCCCATTGTAGGTTCTACATTGAGCAAATGGATTACTAAAGCCACGCATCTAGCACTGGTTAGCATAAGCATCCAATGCAATTGTCATGTAGGTGTCAGGGTGTTACTTCTGTGTGTAGGACATTTGCCTTTGAATGAGGCTATATGGGTAAATGCGACCAAGGTATTATCAACACACACATGTAATATGGATGCATGTGCTCTGTGTTGAAGGCTCGTCGTTCGGTCATGACAGCCCAGAATGACACACAATAGACAACCTCATAATAACAGCAGGACATTGGCTCATTGTTTTGGTCTAGCAGTTGCCACCCATACCATGATAACACTGCGTGTGGCATTAATGTGCTTGGTAGTAAATGCCTCATGTAAGGTGACGGACAGGAGCAGAACTTTTGTTTATGACCAATGTGAGATATACTTAGGGTAGCAGTCCTGCTAATAATGACAACTACTAACACAGCCGGGAGAGGTCATCTTGACAACTGCACCTCAGTACCATTACACAAGGTGGCGCACACATTATGCTTGCACATGCCACTGTTCCACGTATAATGCCACTGTCCACAACCTGCTATTGATGTATGCCTTTCAGGGCAGCAAGGTGTGTGACACATGCTGTAGGTAGCATCCACCTGTGCGACCCAGGTAACCTATTTTCTGTCACATCCACACATGCATGAATGTGTATACGTAACATATATATGTCAGTACTTCATGTACATGTATGCATGTGTATCACACAGCACAGACACAGATATATAATTTGCGGGCCACATACAGGTATCAGGTAGTAAACCAGTATGATGTGCATATATACTGACAGGTAAGATGTACCTAGCTGTAAACCTGTGTGTTTACAACAGGAGTTCATTACAATGTGTTTTGTACATATAAGTGTTTGAGCATGCACACTGTGGCCTTCAGTGGTTAGAATCGGAGTGCATCTCTAACAGCCCTGTGCTACTAAGTGTATGAGCATACCCACTGCCACCTTGTGTAATTTGAGTCAGTGCATCCAACAAGCCCTTTGTTACTAAGTGTATGAGCATGCCCAGTATAACCTTGTGTAGTTGTAGTCATAGTGCATCCCAAACGGCCCTGTGCTACTAAGTGTATGAGCATGCCCACTGTAACCCTGTATAGTGATAGTAGTTGTCCATTCCACAGATGGCCATACTTCATTTCAGGTTCCTGTTGTGCTACATCTATACCTCTCAGGCTTACTTGCAGATGATGTGTCTTGTTTGTGCATACAGGTTGTAATGGATACCTACTTTAAACACACAGGTCTACAGCTATGTACTTCGTGACTGTCAGTCTTCCCTGGTGTAGTCCTCAATAATAGAAGGGCAATCTGACTGCCTTGGCATGTGTAATCTCTGTGGCATGTCTCATAAATGTGTAGTACTGTAATAGTGATCTGTAGATAGGCAGGAGTTCTGATCCCACCACAGGCAACTGTGTGCGTGTCCTTGTGTGTGTGTGTGACAGCAAATGCCTGAGTGTGTGTGTGTGTGTCAGCAAATGCCTGAGTGTGTTTGTGTGTGTGTGTCTCAGCAAATGCCTGAGTGTGTGTGTCAGCAAATGCCTGAGTGTGTGAGTCAGCAAATGGCTGAGTGTGGCTGTGTGTTTGTATTTGTATCTGCATCCTGTCATGACAGTGGGTTTTGCTGCATTCCAAATGAGATACCTCCTTTTGCACTGGCCTTTATCCTTGTCAACTGCTAAACCTCGCTCTTCCTCCCTCCCCACTGCAAGTAATCGGTCCTGTGATGTCACCCAGCTCAGAAGTGGAATCAGAGTAAGTGTAATTGTATGTGTTCTGTGGCACATATCCCAACTGCATACCACTGTACTAGTTACCTTTACATAGGCAAGATGTGTATGCACAATACTGGCAAGTGTGTTCATGTTTGTGTGTGTGACTACCCTGTAGCCAGGCATACACATGTGTAATGTCTTTTAGCACACCATGGTAGCCATCTGTGGTGACCAGTGTCTACAAAGTATTACATAGTTAGGTATGGTAAAGAATACACAGTCAAGCACGACTACTGCTGGGTATGTTATTTTCCTGTGCCTGTGTCGAGCAGTGACACAAAAGTGGTTGCTGGGGTGTAGGTCCATACCATCATTCCCCCACCCTAACTCCACAATCCCCAGGGTAGATTACATTAGCCATCATTCCCCATCCCAAACTCCACATACACAACAACCATCCCTTCTCTGGTGAACTGCTTATGATTTAAATGTTATAACACAAGAGATGCCTCTGTTTTGTGTACACGTCAGTTCCTTTGGAACCCTTCTGTGTCACAAATGGTGTTCAGACGTGTATGTATGTATATATATATATATATATATATATATATATATATATATATATATATATATATATATATATATATATATATATATATAGTTATGACAGTTGTACAGATGTAGACTTGTCTTTGTTGTTTCACAGAGTACAGCACATTCAAGGGTACTGTACATATGTACTCAAAGTGACTGTCCCATTTGTTTTCAGTACTGTGGAATACCTGTAGTAGGATGTGCATTATAGACTCCATGCAACATGTATACAGCTCAGATGGCTTAGTGGTACATTCAGTGACCTCAGTGTGTATGGTCCAGGGTTCAAGTCCTGCAAGCCTTGTTGATACTGTCAATTAGGAGTGCATAAGACACTTTTAATCAGTTGTAAGTAGGTATAAATGTGTTTTTGTGACAGTAAGCAGCGAGTACACGCAGGTAACAGACATGTACAACTCGCAGTACACTTGGAATGCCCCTCTTTAGCAATCCTGCTGATGTCACCCACCTACGAATATACCTCTGGGACTGCTGTCACCTAGTAATCTCCATGGTGCGTGCTGTAACTGCGTAATGCTGTAGTGTGTTAAACTAGTTTGGTAGATGTTCTAATCTCAGACAGATCAACTGTGTGTGTGTCTGTGTCTGTGAAAGAAACTATGCTTTTAGAGTATGCACACTCTTTACAATTCACATGACCACCTTTGGAAATCCTGCTGATGGCACCCACCTAGAAATACACCTCTAGGAGTGCTGTAACCCAGTATTCACCATAGCGCGTGCTGTAACTGCGTATTGCTGTAGTGTGATAAACTAGTTAGATAGGGGTTCTATTCTAAGAGAGGCCAACTGTGTGTGTGTGTCTCTGTCTGCCTGAGACAAGAAAAATGCTTTTTTAGAGTATGCACACACTTTACAATTCACATGACCACCTTTGACAATCCTGCTGATGTCACCCACCTAGGAATACACCTCTAGGACTGCTGTAATCCAGTAATCTCCATAGGATGTGCTGTAACTGCGTCTTGCTGTAATGTGATAAACTAGTTAGGTAGGGGTTCTATTCCAAGAGAGACCAACTGTGTGTGAGTGTGTCTGTCTGTCTGCCTGAGAAAGTAACAATGCCTTTTAGAGTATGCACATTTTTTACAATTCCCATGACCACCTTTGGCAATCCTGCTAATGTCACCCACCTAGACATACACCTCTGGGACTGCTGTAACCCAGTAATCTCCGTAGTGCATGCTGTAACTGCATAATGCTGTAGTGTGATACACTAGTTAGGTAGAGGTTCTATTCCAAGACATGGCAGGTTTGTGTGTGTGTATTTAACTGTCAGAGCCTGTGTGGAGGTGACTGTGAGTGTCTAACCACTGGACATGTTGGGAAGTAGATTTTTTAGTTTTCCTATATGGTGTCCATCTTATATGTCACAATGTCTACCTCATGAGGAGTACAGATGTCAGTCAGCCAAGGGACTGTGTTGGCAAGCCATACCCTGACATCTGGCAAAAGACCTGGGGAACAAAGTATGCAACCCTACTATTACCCGGAATACGTTCTGAACCCATGTGTCATACACAAACACAATTGCCTAGAATATCCCGCTATGTTGCTAGTACCCTGCACATTGATGACAGATTGTAGGCATGGTGTGATTGCAGTGGGCTGCAGAGGGCATGGCACCCTGTACAGCAGTACAATAGGCAGATAATTGCAGACAATGTGCTTTCACTATGTTCCCCATTGGATGCCTGCAACATATTTGGTGCCATCAAATGTGATCCACAGAGGCCATACAATGCCTTATACATGTGCCCTGTATGGACCGATGCCACTGACAAAAGGGAATACCTGTATCATGCTATCAATGTAGGTGCAGGGTCAACCTGCTGTCTATAAGCAGGTCCTGCCACACCAGGCCAGTATTGGCATATCTGAGGCAACATGTGCCAACCAAACCAGGTACACCTGTACATGTCACTGTACATTATTGTGGGACATGCACATCCCAGGCAATGTCCATGTCAAGGATTATCAAACACAGACATGGCATGCATTGCAAAGCTATGGTCATACACAATGGTAACCAGGATGTCAGCACAGTTCATACAATACCCATCTGTGTGGGACATTGCAGACACTACACCTCTGTAATGTCGGGTGGCGTGATGCCAAGGATTACCCCTCATCCAGCCTTGCACAGCCATCTTGCACAGCCAACTACTACACACCCATGAAGCAATGCACACACGCATGTCAGTACTGGCACCTTGTGTCTGCATGTGGGGTATGATGTTTCCAACCACAGTCACTCCCAGTATAACTCCCATTGGCATACCGACAAATGTCAAACACATGAACATGCCCTAGCCCATAGATATCCCCTGTGGTGCATGTAGTATCTGTGCATTACTGCAGTGTGGCAAACTAAGTAGTTTGGAAGTGTATTTGTGGGCCTGGCAAAGAGTGTCAATATGAGTCCATTAGAGAGTGTGGTTGTGTTGACAATGACATCCGTTCATGTGGACAGCCATGTGTGCTACACCTAATGTATGTCTACTATATCTCTGTTGCAGATGTTGCTCACCAGCACACATATATGTTCTTACAGCACACCAACATGTCAGCTTTGTGGCACATGGAGTAACTGCATGCACTTGTAATAGTAATGACTAGTCAGTCAGGGGTTTGAACCCCTGTACTGGTAAGTGTGTGACAGACAATGCTTAGGTTTTAGTCTTCAAGCCCTTCTCTGATGTACTTTGCCTCTCTCTGTCCCTCCCACACACTCTCTGGTGGATGTGGAGGTGTACACCTGCTCAGCAGCAGCTTGTGTTTTGTACATCGATTGCAGTCCTCCTCTAGCTGATTGCATGTGGAACATCTGTGATAATGTTCCAATAGCCAATCACATGATAAACACAGTACAATATCTAGGAACATCATGTTGGTGTTTGCCCATGACAGTTGCTGTGAGTGGTACCTGGATCTGGTGTTTGGTAACTGGCATCACAGATGATATCTGGATGTTCCTCAAACAACATACACAGTGGGAAATAGCCTAAAGACAGGAGGGTGATGTGCCAGACATGACTACAGCATGTAAGTGTTGCTATGCTTCATTGAGACTACTGCCTGTTTAACAAGTTGTGTGTGGTAATGGCTATTCTGCATGTTTTCAAACTGACAAGACAGTGCTCTGTTTGTGAGGGACCCCCATCTGTAGGGCCATCTGTGGACTGGTCAGTGTGTGGAACCATTTGTTTCCTGTGTTACTCACTGAACACACATCTGTGAACTGCAGGAACATAGTGTGAGGATTGCAGTCAGTACATTGTGATAGTGATGAGTTACTGCCATCACATCCCTGATTGGACATATGTCACATGAAACAGTGGTATGATATACATTGTCTGGGTTTCTCAGTGACATGTCAATAATGGGCCACTGTTCATAGGTGCAGTCATAAGTCTTCTACACTTTGTACAGATGTCATGCAGTATATATGCGTGTGTTGTGCTTCCTCTGTAAATGTATACCATCTGTTGTGATGGGTTGATGGTCATATCTATGCATGCTGTTATAAGTAATCCTGAATGCTGTTGACAATTACTAAGCCATATCTGAGTTTAAACTGCAACACCATAGGCTGTATGGGTTTGGAGGTCCCGGCAGAACCTCCTGTCCCACTTCAGCTGGCCATGGCACTGGGCACCAGCACATCTGGGGCCCAGGCTTGGACCTCCACCTCTGTTGGCTCTGCACCACCTTCTGGTGGTACCGCCACTGAAGATGGGACTTGTCCCCCCTGGGAGCAGGTCCAGACAGGAACATGTCCGCTGTTGTACAGTCCCAGACATGGTGAGTAGGGAGCTCAATAAGGGGTTTCGAGGCCAGATACACCAGCTCAAGGAGAGAGTGTCACATTTACAGGGTGAGGCTGCCCCTCCTAGACAGCCCCCTGCACTGCCACCTTTGCAGGTGTTTTGGTGCAGTGGTGGCTGCCCATGGCTGGGGACCTCAGTCCCACTGTTTCCATCTGGGAGCTTATGGGCCTGTGACTGCCGAACACCCCTCCCTGTCCGAGTTGTATCCCCCCACATGTGTCATATACTGACCCTGTATGCTGTCTTGTCTGCCATCCTACCCTACCTATCCTCCACGAGCATACCTACTCTCCTTCCCCCACATCCCACCCTCACCCTATGGAAACAAAAGGCCAGTTGGTTCCTAGAACATTTGCCCCATACATAGCTGTCCATTTCACACACTTGTCCACTGGACACATGTAACCCTTTTAATATGTATCACAACATACTCCAGTTGTCCTCACCCCTGTCTCTCATGCAACGATCCTAGTATGCACATGACTCCTAAATGTTCCAGGTACATGTGATGTGGATGATCCCATTGTACACTCAAGACTACTGGTCCCTCTATGGTTACCCCGTTTACCTTTATCATGATGATGATGTCGCACACAGCACCTTGCAAGAGAACTGTTCTCACATAATGATTGGACAGGAACTGTTGTGTTAATGTAAATAACATGCACAGAGTGATGTATATGGCCAAAGTACAAATGTTTGCGTGTATGAATGACACATGTCTGTCTGAGGGAGTCTTGATATTACACAGGACAACACCACTACATAATGCAGGCATTGTTGGTGTTTCCCTTTTCATTCCTTTGTAATGCTTTGTTGTCACATGGGATGTTCCTGATATAACTATATATATGTATGTATCTATATCTGGACATAAACACTCACACATACATCTACATGATGGAATACATTTCCTATACTGTGGAATGACTGCGCTGGATGATATGTTTGTGATAAGGTCCGATGTCTGTATATCTGCCATGGCTTAGTGGTAAATCACAATAGCTGTGTGTGCAGGGTCCTAGTTTCGAGCCTTGCAGAGGCCATTTATTTTGTTGCTGGGCAGAACAAGGCCGTTGGATACAGAGTGATTAAGGCACATTAAAGCAGTTGTGAGCGGGTGTGTGTGAGTTTGCGTGGAGCTAAGCAATGCTAACCTCCGGTTACAGTTTCTTACACTCAGTTAGCCTCTACATTGCTTTACCAGTGAAATACTCGCATACTGGTGGCCAAACAGGCTTACACCCGCTTGCTCCCACACTTGCAAATGCACTACATTTGGTGTTTGCATCTGTCACTCACACCCCTGGGTGGGAGTGAGGAGTACGATATTACCTTGTGATGCCTATTACACTGAATTCATGCCTACAGTATGGGGAACGGCTGCCGATTAGGTGACAGCATGCAGTTCGACTGTACGGAATCCGCTGCATGTCCAGAGTTTAATTCAAATTATTGGTATGTTCCTCTTCCAATCTGCACCTGTCTGGCTAATACATGGGAACTGACACTCTTCAATACAAACAAGTAATTGGGTTTTGGAACCCACATCCTTCAGCTGAGTCATGCTACTGCATACCTACTATTCTATCATCTTTCTAAGGTTGTCAGTGGAATATGGGCTTTCTGTCCCTATCAGACCTCTCATACAATTGGGGAAAAATACAAACTGAATCAGGGACATGGCATAACAACATCAGAGACACATTTAAATTATTGGTGCTATTAACCTGACACATTGACAGACTCAAAGCATATGAATTCATACACATTTTCTGAGGTAAATGATGATTTTAACTCTTAATTGTTGTTGTTATTCATTACATGTAATTCACCACCTTTCCTCCAAATGTCGCTAGTTTTAGGAGGGATTAAGTGGGACAGAGTTAGAAATGTAGTCGAAATCAGGGATGTCCCTGGAAATTGGGGACAGTTCAGAGGTATGGTCCATATTTGTTCCCCCAATGGTTTATGTCCTGTCCAGCGGATTTGCTCTTAGGGGTTGAGAGGTATGGGTGTCAGCTATGCCCATTTCGGAATATTACTTACATCTCCGGGGCAATCCTAATACGACTGTGCCAGCCATCACCTGCACGCCTAGGCCATTAATTGCATACCCATAGTTCCCCCACCTGCCACTCCTCTACAGCTCTCATCCTTACTGTGGGTGCAGGTGGGGTATAAACACACCACTACACACTGCCCACTCTCCCCGTGTCAGGACACATGTCGTACGTTGTGTTGACCCATGGGTTATCAGGCTTGCACAACCTACTGGTCCGTGTACATCTACAGCCTGGATTGATGAGTCATTACCAGGACTGCCTCCGATGATCATTAATTTTTGGTGTCCCACAAGGGACATCGATGTCTATGTTTCAAGATTAGACCTGGCAGGTCTCGCCCACTTGTAGTATCCTGCCGGTGGTCTGGGAAGCAGGGGTGTGTTTACTTTTATTATGTGTCTGTATGTCTCACCAGCCTAGCTGGGGGGGTGGGGGGGTTGTTACACGTTTGTTTATTGGACCCCTCAACCCCCATATGCACGGCCTGTGAACATATGTAATGTGTAACTGCTGTATCATATCCTAGCTATATACATGTGTATATTTACAGTCACATATATATATCTATATACATTACTATATACAGATATATCTGTATATGTATGCATACATGTATATTTTGCTGTATATATATATATATATATATATATATATATATATATATATATATATATATATATATCTAACATATGGGTCTATGGGTGTCTGCATATGTATATATTTATATGTGGGTGTGTATCTGTATTCTGTCTCTGTATGTATACATTTGTACTACGGAGAGGGAGAGGCTTATCTCTATGTCGCCATGGGTAGATATATACACACATACCTCTACATATATACATCTACATCTGGTTATTCCGTTCCTTGCCATATAGATTACACTTTGCTGCAGTGGGGACTCGTAGTGGGTGCTCTGGGTCCTGGTCTGTTCTGGACACACCACTACATGCTGCCCACTCTCCATTTTATGGGACCCATTTCATACAATTGTCTCGACCTATGGGTCATAAGGCTTTCCCACCCTTGTATTCCGAGTATGTATACACCCCAGCCAAAATGTTCAGTCTATCATGTTCTTTTGGTCTTGCAAGGGATGCGCCTGTCTGTATTCCAAGACTGGAATTCATGGGTGCACTGTGTACCCCCCTGGTTGTATCCTGCCTGTGGTCTGTGGAGCAGTGGACTCTTTACATTGTTTGTGTGTATGTTTCCCATGTCCAGCTGGGTGGGGTGGAAGGTCATGCTACATGTTTCATGTTTCTTGCTTGGGCCCCTCACTTCCATTGGCATAGCCTGTGAACATATGTCATTCTTGTGTGCTGTCTCCTATCATAGCTGTATATCTGTGTATATCTACGCACACACACACACACACACACACACACACATGTATATATATATATATATATATATATATATATATACATATATATATATATATATATATATATATATATATATATATATATATACATATATATATATATATATATATATATATATATATATATATATATATATATATATATATATATATATATATATATATATATATGTGTATATATATATATATATATATATATATATATATATATATATATATATATATATATATATGTGTGTGTGTGTGTGTGTGTGTGTCTGTAAAGCAATGCATACCCCGCGCAAATGCACTTACACATGCTTACTGGTGTTTATATATTCTTGAACCTTCTTACTAGTGCCTTATTCATTATGACACTGACACTTTGCTTCAGTTAACTTTTAATTGATATTTTGCAGGTTATACAGTGGACAAATGTAGCAATATGTTCATGTACAGATTACCGATGGTAAATGGTATGTGATGCAGTGGGATTCGGTACAGGAATGTCTGTTCGTTAGGCGGTTGCTTTAACCAATACACTATTGCTGTGCTGCTTCATTTGCATATATACCCATAAACCCATGGCTCCTGGTTCCCCAAACACACACCCCAACGCCTCCCTAACACTGCAGTCATCCATTCTCCAGTTGAATTCGCGGTGTATCCACACCACTACACATTGGCCACTCCCTACTCCTATAGATCCATCCCATCGGTTGACTTATTCCATGTATCCTCAGAATTCCCAAATGTTTAGTCCACAAACATTGGTGACATGAGCGATCAAAAGAATACTATTCGCAATTTTTGGGTTGTCCCACATGGGACATGCATGTGTTTATGTCAAGATTAGATTCTATACTTCATTGCATCCTTACTCCTGTTAACATGACACTACAATAAATTAATAAGTATGACTATGTGGTAACGCACATGTTACACATGAGAGCCTAATTATGTACGTGTTCAGCATATTTTTTTTACAAATAGACCAGCTTAGTAATTGGCATTGCCATAGCAGAGAGATCACAGGAATGATTCCATGTGTGGGAATGCCCTCACATTTGATTATTTTTCAGCACAGCACTGACTTCAGACATTGTACACACTTTTCTGCATTTTTGCAGTTTCATCCCATCCCTCTTCTGCACAACCTATTATTCTATTTAATGTAGAGGTTTGTAAGGGCACATTCATGTTATTTAAGTCTGCAAATGGAATGAATGTGCTACAGAGAATGTACTTCTACATATTGATGTCTGGATGTGTGTATGCATATATACTTATAATGAACTCGCTGACCTCCACGGGGCAGTCCAATATGAATCAGCCCATCCAAGCCTGGCACACCTGGCTCCATAATTTCATACCCATAGTTCCTCTACCCCACCCGTGTTCAACATATACGCATACAATCCACTGTCCACTTGTTATCGCAGCCATGACACACCTCCACACATTGCCCTCTCCTGAGTGTTAGGGGCCCTACACGTATATTGTCCCAACCCATGTATTCTCAGGCTCTCCCACCATTTAGTCCTTGAACACACCTGCCCTTGTTTGTGTAATGGTCGGATGGCCAAATGGTCTATCAATTTTTGGGTAATCCCACCAGGGACTACCCTCTGTGTGTAAAGTAGACTTAGCAGATCAACAATGTTACTCCCACTGGTAATATCCTGCCTGTGGTGTGAGTAGCAGTGCTTTGCTCACTCCTGCCCAGCTGGATATGACATACGCTGCCAGCGCTATATAATACTGGAGTTGCTGTTGATTTCCTTCTCATTCCTTTTGTATGTTTATTGTTACATCGTTCTTACTTCATATATCTATATATATATATATATATATATATATATATATATAAATATATATATATATATATTATATTATATTATATATCTGTATATACTTATATACATTTCCTATGCTGGGCACTGCTTAGACGCATGCAAGCGCACTCAGACTTGCTTACTGGTAATTATATGTGTTTATTGCTGCTTATTTGTGCTTACACCTCCTTTCTAGTACCTTATTCATTATGACAGTGCCACTTTGCTTGAATGATATTTAAGTTAAATATCTCATGCGATACTCTTATGTCAGTTTTACGAAAAAACAACATTTATTCCACCTGGAAAATTATGTGTGCTATTGTTGGGCTCGAACTTTGAATGCCTGTTTGTTAGGCAGATGCTCTAAACACTACACTATTGACATTTACGTTGATTCTGCATGTTTTTCTCTATTTGAATGAATATGATGTGTAAGCTACGCTCGGCGGAGGGCAGCAACGTGCAAACACACTATGCTTTGCTTACACCTTCGATATTGCAGCAATTCAAATGTATAATAGGGACACAGGGAATCTAATTGTGAAAGTTCTAGGGACAGGGCTCAACATTCCAATATGTGCTTGTGTGTTTACTACTTCGATTTTATTTCACTGTTTGTGGACACTCTTGTATGCTTAGCATACATTTCAGTATTCACAGACACTGAATTACTGACTTACTATTAGGGGTGGGCTTTACTAGTAGGCATAGTAGGTTTTGCAAGTGTCAGGGCATGTTTACGCATCTGTAGAGCACTTGTACACGCGCCCTGCACTCGTACACATTTCCTGTGCATGGTTGAGGCTGCGGTGGCGCACCCTCATACATATTCATATGGCGCTGCTGTGCCATCTGTAGTGAGGTTGCTCAGCGCAAGGCTAAAACTGTCCTTGTGCCAAGCTTCTTGAATCCCGGGGAGTATGTCGACAGCTAGAATTTCTTTCTATTGTCTTCAGGTTTTACATGTAAAGTGGTTTTGAATTGTTCTGTAACTTCCTAGCAGCTGTACATCTGACAGATAAGTATTTTTGACAGAGAACTGTTAAATTCTGTTGGTTCCTGTTAGCCTGAGAACTAAGGCAGAGATGACAAGAACGATTTAGTCTGAGATGACCCAGCAGAAATATTTGATAGTAACTTAATAACTATCTCGGAGAAAAAGTTTGCTGCATTTTGTATCTGTCTCTGGACCTGTAAACATCTCACCAGCACTTGCCTTTCTCTGTAAGTAAGACTTAGATCATAGAATTTCTCTTAGAGATCGATATTAATATAGCAAGATTAGTCCAGATATTTTCTGTATTTATGTGAGACTGCCCTGCTATTTTGTTCTAAAGCACTTCCTGTGATTCTGAACTCTGTTGTCACTGTATTGGGTTACTGAGTATATTCTTGCTCTGTTCTTATTTATTATTAAATATATTCAAACCTTTTAATTGTGGCTGGTTTTGTTTAGAGATATTTAAGCTCTCAGAGTACTTGCATGTATTTGGTAACACTGTACAGGCCACTCTTAAATAGCCTTAAAGTCTTGGACACATTTACCATTTGGATAATAGTAAATTTACACAGTAGAATTGGTCACCCTTTATAAGAGCCTTATAGTAACTGATAAGGGTGGTTGGTGGCAACTGATACTACCTTATAGTGTGGGCAGAAGTGGGCACAGCTACTGAACCTGTGCCAGCCTTCTCCAGGAGTGTCTGTGTGTTTGTATTTAATTCAAATCTCAAAGTGTGTGTGTGTGTGTGTGTGTGTGTGTGTGTGTGTGTGTGTGTGTGTGTGTGTGTGTGTGTGTGTGTGTGTGTGTGTTAGCTACTTGGACAGGGACACGAAGCACTGGTTGGACAGAGAGGGTGCTGGATGTTTTGGCTTTACCACACAGCTGCGATCTTAACTGTACAACTGTGCCAGTGGGGAGTCTTTTTGGGGATCTGGAGAATGAGGGAGAAACCAGCCCCAGACTGACTGTGGTCTCTGTGTACTCTTAAGGGAAATTGCACTTTACTGTGTGTGTACTTGTCATCCTCCCAATGTGCACATCCCTCACTGGTGTTAGTGGTGTGAACTGAGGCTTCTTGGTTACTGGCCAGTGCAGGGGCATCACACTAGTAATGACTATGACTAAGTACTTTACATTTAGGGCATCTACTAATCACAGTTGTGTATGTAAAATTCCCGCAAACTACAATGATGTATTTTTGCTTTCTATCATTTTAACAGAGCAAACAAACTCTTGAGAGTATTCACATTTCCTTACTATATTTTATGATTCAGACCATTCATTCTAATTGTTCCTTGTTTTGCTCATGTCTTGTAAGTGAGATGGTATGACTTCTCATGTGATAGACTGGAGAACATTATCTGATATTACTTCTTCACTTATAACATGGCTAGCATGGACTGACTTCAATACTATGGTAAGAGTGCTGTTTCTGGGTATTTTGAATGGTGTTCAACACAAAAGAAGACAATGTGCATCTTTATTTTAGAATTTCCAATGAGTGACCTCCCAAACCTCCTGTAACAGAGGCACATGGGATATATGCAAATGACCCCTATGAACATCATCCAGCTTGGCTGGATTTACATTTAGTTTTTTCTGATTTGGTTTTTCAGTGTGACCTTCTAACTCTTTGTTTTAATTTGTTATTTGGGATATTTTGCAGTCACCCTAATGATAATGGACATCAGCTGGGTATAACAACCCTGTGTTCTTATGCTTAATCAAACACTCTCTGCTTATGCTATGCTGATGAGGTAATAAAAAGGCTGAAATATGCATATCCATAGCTAGAGGGGTTTGGCTTTATTGGCCTGAAATTGTCCATTAAAACGACTTCAAATGTAAAAGTCATGGGCAATCAGAATCGCCATATAGCTGAAACACCTGATGTTCATAGGGGTCATTTGCATATATCCCATGTGCTTCTGTTACAGGAGGTTTGGGAGGTCACTCATTGGAAGTTCGAACTTGGCTGGAGTTTTCATTTATTTTTTTCTGATTGGTTTTTCAGTGTGACCTTCTAACTCCTTCGCTTAGTTGAGGAAACTGTTGAATTGGTATATTTAAGTCTTGGTTTATTGGGGCTTGCCCCAAAAATGGAGGGTGCAGGGAGGCTTGCTCCCCTGTAAAAACATTAGATAATCGGTGCCTTTGTTTATTTTGTATATTTTTTTGTATTTAGTTTTGCAGTTATTCTCTGTTTTTGTATTTTGCTTTTTGTGTGTTCAGTGTATGCATGTATATGGACTCATTTTGAACCAGAGTAATGAACAAGCATCACAACATAGCTGATCAATGCTGGCACTTAATATGGTCAGTGAATAAAAATAACAACCAATCAGCAAAATGAAAATAAATGAATTCATTTTTTGATCAATTAATCTAATCCTACTACCAACTTCAGAGACATTTTTTTCTGAATACTGGTAGTATTACAGAAAGAGTTATTCCTACGGTAAAGTGTAGGGTTGTTGTTAGGGACAGGGAGAGGGATAGCTCCCATTAGTAAGGATTTAGAGTGCTTCCCTGTTAGGTATCAGTAGCATTGCATTTGCTGCATATGCATCCAGAAAAATATTTCTAACTCTATTTAACTTTTCTAAGAAAACTATCTAGTGACTATTGTGTGACCCAGTATCCCGGCACATCAATATTTAATTGGAGGGGTATGTTTCCCTCATCATTAATGAGATTTTTGTATTGACATAAAATCCCTATAGCAAAAAACTCACCACTTCATGGAATATACTTATTATATAAATTCTCATGCTATGCAAACACATTACTAGTAAGCTCTTGACATAGATCATAATACTATGAAACAATATAGACATTGTTTTTTCCTTACTGAGCAGAAGTTATATGTCCCTCCATCATAAAAAAGACCCTTATAAGACAAATCAGCCTGTTTTAAGCCTGTATCTGGAGTTTGTTATGCATTTGCACAAGGATACTTCTGAGGAAATATATGACATGTTAAGAGTAAAAGAGTGAGTGAGACATATCTGGATACTCATCTTGAGGCAGCAGTATATTTTGATTTCATGCCTAAACATTTAGGTGTTTAGTTTTAATGGAAAATGCCTAGGGTTAGACATTTAAATACTTAAAAATAAAATATAATGCAGGTTGTTCCAGAAATTGTACAGGCATTTTCTCATTATAAATACAGGGTTTTATGGTTAGAGTATATCAGTGCAAGAAAATGCATGACTTACACATACAGAAAAATATATTCCACAGACTCACCCAAATGCAAAGACTCTCACTCACTCTGACTTATACACACACACACACACACACACACACACACACACACACACACACACACACACACACACACACACACACATATATGCATGCATGTATGGAATGACAGTTTAATTGTTTCTGTAACAGCTGGAAACAAATATGCATGTCTGAATATAACTGACGTTATAATTTTTCATCATTTTATAGTGGGTAGCACCAATACAACAATAAACTGCTAAGGGGTATGATCAGCAGGTGGTGATGGTACAGAGCTAGCATTGATTTACCAAGCAGCAAAGATATCAGGACTTCATTAAGGAATGCAGCTACAGCATTCATAGTAATGACTGAATAGGATGCTAGTCTCTAGCACTGTACAAAGTGACAGGGTGTCAAGTGACCTAGCTTCACCTCTGATTGCCAGGATAATGCATCAGCTAAATATATTGCAAGTAGACAAAAAGGGCTATTATGGACCCCTTAGATTCATTTTTACAGTCCCTACCATCATCTGTGTAATGAACAGCATCTTATAAAGTCTCATTCAAGTGCAACACTAACTGCATATTTGTTTGATGTGTGAGTGAGCTATTCAGCTTCTAAACAATCATCTTTATCTCCCAAATATGTAGACCCTTTCCCATTACATACACATCGCTGTTACTGCATTCTCATACCATGCTTTCTTAAGTCCATATTTGCTCAGATTGACTGCCTTTGAACTTGATTTATTTCAAGGCCCTTGTTGGCAGGAACCAACTTATCACATAGCACAAAAAATGATGCTTCCCCTCAGCTGCACGAAAAAATAAAAAAAAACAGGTGTTTATTAAACAGAATTAGATGCACTGTAAATTGTTTTCTCTTCTGGTGTTACAGTCGTTGATTCAACTCTATGACCTCCAGATTCACTGTCCCCTCATGCAGTTTAAAGTCTCCTTTTTCCTCAACTCTTCTAGCCTTTTAGCTTCTGCACTGACAGAAACTGACTTTCCAGTACACTGACCGGATGTAGTAGTGTAGCCAGGCATATGCCATGCATACCGCCAGAGTACACATAACAATACTGTGTGTAATTATGCATGTTAGTATTCAAATTTAAAAAAAAATCCTGGTACAGGTACTGCATACCTTGGTTATTATACATTGTTATTTTATTTATTTGATGTTTATTAACAGCCAAGTGAACAGGTCCAAGGACCTCTTTCAGCCACAACTTGGGCCATGCAGGCAATAACAAAGTATAATCAAAATACATACTGATGAAATGGATTATAATAAGATACAAACTCATTATAAAATGCTTAGTTTCAAAAAATGCAGTGAAATGCAAGTGAATTAAAAAGAACGTGTGGTATAAAGTATAACGACCAAATAGAAAAAAAATCTTCATTAAACAGTATTTAAACATACACAGTGACTGAGACAAATGCTAAATGCTGCAAAATAAGAGTATCTGCTAATAACATTATGAAATATTTCAGTAAGTTTAGGTTATTATGAGACATGAAACTCATTTGTGTGCAAAATGACATGTTTAGGGTGTGTATAGAGAATGTATAGAAACACAGTGGTTTGCTACAAAGTAAAGTGCAATATGCAAGGTGAATTAATAAGAATATCTAAATATAGTGCAAAGAATAACCGAAAAACATGTCTACATATAGCAAAACTAAAAGGAGTTTCTGTAACATTAAGGTCTTACACTGACACCTTTCTTCTTGGTATATTATCATAGTGTGAAACTACAGAGGGAGACAAAATCCCATGGCCAAAGTAATAAAAGGAGGAGGATGCATAAGGTGGGTATTAGATGTATGGTAAAAAAACTATAGAAGGGGGTGTTATAAAAGTGGTCTAGCCAATATCTGTGAAGTAAAAAGAAAACCACAAGTGATTTCAGAGGGAGCAGATTTTAATGTTGCAACTCAGAGCAAGATGTGGCACGTTCCAGGCATTTTTAATTGTAAATCTACATTTGTGGTATACATGGCAAAATGCTCCACCTGTTCTTCATTCTATATTGGGAAAACCAATAGGCAACTTAAAAACAGAATGTATGAACACTATTATGCCATCAAAAAGAAAAATTTAGATAATGCTCTTTACAAGCACACTTTAAACTGTGTGAGTAGCAATAACAGTGTTAAGTTTCTTTTTTACAGTTATAGATCTTGTTCCATTGGGCTTTAATGGAGACAGAGATGGGGAACTAGATTTTAAAGAGTTTAAATGGCAGGTTTTATTAGGTGCATGCAGGGCACCAGGGCTTAACAATGGTGTCAGCTATAAAACCATAGCTCTCAAGTGTACCTCATTACAAGGAACGTACCTCATTTGGGGTCTTAAAAAGTTTGTGTTCCTCGAAGTTCCCTCAAAGTTCCACATTGAAAGACTAAGTCATACATTCAGTGTTAGGAATTTTTTTAAGTGAAATCCATTGTAAATAGAAATGAATCATATTAATTCATTAAAAGATCTTCTCTATAAGTAAAACCAGCATATTTTAACCATCCTATGACCTTCCTAGTTGAAGTTGTTAGTAAGCCATTAGTATGTGTTCCACATTTTGCCCATTTGTTCCACATTATGAGGGCTAGTGTTCCTCATTTTGAACATGGAAGGTTGAGAGCTATGTATAAAACTGTGTTGAAAAGAAAAGCTTATTACAACAAATGTAAATAGTTTATATGTTTGTTAGAAATGTATGCTTTATTTAAAATGCATTTTTATTGAAACACATTTTAAACAGTTTTTATATTAAGTTTAAGTAAAATGAGATTTGATTGGTGTGATGTGTATTGATGATGGTATAAAACTGAGACAGTTTTTTAACACTTTGTTCTGATGAAGGCCTAATTCTTGGGCTGAAAGCGCTAAACCAGTGGATTAAAGTTTATTTTGTGTGATATAGTGCTCCATTATCACTTGTGGTTTTATTTTTATTTTACCAAAGTTACACAAAGTGTGAGACAAGTCTGCAGTTTTCTTTGAATATCTGTGAAGTGTTTATATTTGTTTTCCTTTAACAAATGAGAATAAAGAAAATTTTACAGGTTCATAGGTTTATTCTAGGGTAACAACTACCAGGGTTTTTACAAGCTGAGACTTGCAACCTAACCCAGTTTTGTCACAGATTTCCTTGGACACCTATATGGTGGGGTATGTGAGTAAAGAGATAACTAATGATGATGTGGGGGTTATGTTAGTTGGAGATTAATTTACTTACTACTGACCTCTATCCATCAGAGACATGGGGGCCAGACTGGGCGTGAATTTGGGATTTCTCATCCAATGATCAAGGTTTCTTTTGAATAGGAATGAACTCTGCTTCTGGTTGCCATAGAGGTGATATAGAACATGCATGGAATGTCTAGAGATAAAATGGAGGACTATTCTACAGGCAACCAGCGGAAAAGGGTTAAATGAATAATTTCCTATTAAACCCTTACTGAAGTCATGTGATTTACATCACTGACCTATATGTATTGTGTTTTTACTTAGATCTGATAAAGTGCTTAGGTTAAGTATGGAAGCGCTCATCTTGTTTTTATTTTTTGTTTTGTTAAAGTATACAGTTTTTGCACCTTCTGCCTTTTGGTTTGTTTTGTTTGATATATTTTATATACCAGTTTTGCTCTTATACATTGTTTTATTGTTAATGTCCTTGTTAATTATTTCCATGATAATTCATTCCATGACTTTTCATATTAGACTTGTCAGACTGATGAGTCTGCAGTTCCTAGGGTCAGTTGATGGTCCATGTGCAAGAAAGGGTTGGCATAATATATTAAATTCCAAAGAAAGAAAATGGATTATTAAACTGGGTGGATTATTCCCCCCTGGGCTCAATGAGCAAATGTGACCAAGCATGTTCTTTTGCCAATTAACTGTTGTATATATTATGTGGCTAATTGTGGAAGTTTTGTTACACTGAGGAAAGCTATGTAATTGTTTGCCGAAACCAGTATGTGTTTATTGTCACTATTAAAAATATACTTTTACCACACCATTTTGAGCTGGCAGTACTTTTTGGACTTTGCTTTATCTTTTTTGTGCCGTTCCCTTGCCGTACCTGCTGAGGCTTGCTGCTGTGTCAGTTGATGGTCCACCCTTATAAAGAGGGATGACCGGTGCACCCCTCCATTCATCTGGCATGTGTTCTGTTTTGAAGATATAGTTGAAGACTGCCTCAGGTGGTCTTGCTGAGTCATGTTTTAGGCTATTCAGGAGGCAACTGGGGATACTGCCATGGTCCACAGAGCAATGTTTTTGGCCTTAGTGAGCATTTCCAGAACCTGATCCCTGTTGGTAGTTCAGGGAGGAGTTTTGCTTGAAGGGATTTCATATGGGGGTAGTGGGGGTGAAGTTAGAGCTAAATTTATCAGCCAGTAGATTTGCTATGGCACCCTGATCCGTGAATGTTGTGCCATTCACAACCAGTTATGCACACTGCCGCATATTACCTTTAAGGTTCCTGACATAACTAAAGAAGGTCTTGTGACTGACATTAGCCTGGGAGGCTATCTTGACCTTGTAAATGGCCTTTTTGTACTTCTGTAGACCTCTTATTTTCTTGTTTAGTTGAATCAAAGAGCTCTTGTCTCTGTGAGAGTTGCTCTTTCTGATTTTGGCCATGACTTTTTTTCTTTTTTTATATAGCTTGCTAAGGTAAGGATTCTACCATTGTGGTTTGTGTTTGGTATTAGATTTGGGCTTACGTCTGGTAGGTACAGCAGCCTCAATCCAGGGTTATAAATGTTTCTACAGGGTATATGTAAATAATTCTGCTCAGGTAGCTGTGTTCTCGGGGATTGGGGGAGCATGAATTTTGACAAACTTGCTTAAAAGGATGTAGTGATTTTAGAATAGTTCCCAACTCCTACAGGTTTAGTTGAGTTTTCTGGGTTGATTTTTATTTAATTTTTTTTTAAACAAAAAACATGTTTATTAAATTATCATGTATGACATAGGCCATATTGCATTTATTTAAATGACAATAAACCATAGCAACACAATCTCAGTTGCAAACAATATACATTCCAAACTGCGACACAACTGTAGCTGCAAATAATATACATCAATTTTAACATATGCAGTCATTGTTAGTCAAGCATTGCATAGCTCATTCAAATCCTGACTTCTTTTAAACCTTGTTCCTACTCTCCATGTATTGATCTCACTGTTCCCATTTTTTCCTATGCCATTTGCTCCTACCCTTTTCTAAAGATCCCAGTTGTCCTGTTCCACTTCAATAAATACACAACACTGACATATGACGACCTTTATCAAACTTCTGTAAACATGATTATTAACCAATAGTTATAAATTTCAACCAAAGCATGACACAGGTGATGATAACATCCATGAAGACAAAATAACCATAAGGGCACCATACCGCTCACCCTTGATAAGCAGCATCTCCCACTTTCTCACTTATCATTGCACTACAAGGCAGCATTACCCTGCTCACCTTTAATTTATTGAATTACATCACCATCCAAATAAGCACCTCTGCCTGCTTATTAACTTATCCACCAGAACAACCGATCACTTTCCTTCCAAACTTATTGAATTGCATCCATCATCAGAGGGGGGACAGAATAGGGCAAGCCTGCCCCTCTTCTCCACCCTCCGGTCTAAATTAAACACAGTCCCCACTCATAAAACAGGGAGGGCAGGAGGGTAGCCTGTTCACACCAAAATGTGACTCCTACCTCAATTACACTCAACAAAACCCTCTAATCCCCTCCCTATCCTTACCTCATTTCCTCCTAATCATCCCTCCCTCCCATGTAACCTATCCTACCCTTATTCTTTAATTCCTGCTAACCCACGTGTATAGCCCCACACTGAAGATGTCCCTGGACAAAAAGGTCTGTTCAAAGCCTCATTTTTCCTGTTCCACTTCAGTAAATACACAACACCGAATGACATTTGATGACCTTTATTAAACTTCCGTAAACATGATTATTAACCAATAGTTTTAAATTTCAGCCAAAACATGACACAGGAGAAGATAACATCCATGAAAACAAAATAACCATAAGGGCAGTGTACCTTTCACCCTTGATAAGCAGCGTCCCCCACTTGCTCACTTATCTTTGCACTACAAGGCAGCATTACACCGCTCACCTTCAATTTATTGAATTACACCACCATCCAAATAAGCAACTCTGCTTGCTTATTAACTTATCCACCAGAGCAACCGCTCACTTTCCTTCCAAACTTATTGAATTGCATCCATCATCAGAGGGGGGACAGAATAGGGCAAGCCTGCCCCTCTTCTCTGCCCACCAGCCTAACCAGGCTGCTCCCCTTCTCTCCGATTAAACTTGAGCAAACTAACCTCCAAAAAGGCAATAGGTCAAACATAATTCAGTGTACCTATCCCCCTAACAAAACTGGACATAATTCATTACTTCCTCACCCTATAAATAACTAGCAAAAGTCAATTGCCTAACAATTGAAAACAACTCCTAACCCTTCATCTATGCTATGGTAGCAAAGCATTACCTCATCACCTGGACCCACTGCTAATCCCACTGCCACTGAAGCCATACCAAGGCAAATGCATACCACTGTGTAACCTTACAACCCTATTATACCACCATTTTTTTTAAACACTGTCCAATGAATGTGATACCTCTCTTTAATTCTCTTATAAATTTTATTTCCTAAAATGCCTCCATCACACCAGCTCTCCAATATAAACAGTAAGACACTTAAACCATCATCATGGCCAGAAGCAGTACAACTCTAACATCACCAACAGTAGCACAAGCCAAGCAAAGCTAACTAACACAATATATCAACAAACTAGCAGGTCACTCAATGTCCATGGCATGCTATTATCATCCAGGACATAGTGAAATGACTCATCTCAGTCTATCCTGAAACTGCAGTGACTCAGTGGTAAACCCTTCCATCAACCCCCCCCCCCATCTCACTCACTAACCTAACTTACACAATGCAACCTACTAATATCCTACCCCTGATGTCTGCCACAATATATATAACTCATTCCAAAAAAAAAGACGCCACAACCTATAGACAGTGTAAAATTCTAAACTGGTGCCCTAAAACCCTACCTATGAAATTACTCAAGCATAAACATGGCTCTTGAAAAACTCCCTCTAACTTTAACCTAGTAAGTAATTAGCAATACCAACTTGATGAACAAAGTTATCACCCCACAAAAAACATGCCTTACAAACAAATACAGTTTCCTAATCACCAGAGTACTTAGAAGCCCTCTACCAACATCATAAGGTGAATGGGTAACCATACCTCAGAATTCCATCAAAGTCTTATATGCCGAAATGCATACTTACCAAAATAGAATTAACTGAAACTTCTTACCCCCCATCCAGAAAAAGCTGTTCCCAAACTAACTTCACTACTCCTATGCATAACCTGTCCCCTTTAACTGCATCATACCTAGGCTCTTTAACCTTCACCAACCTGTCTTGCCCCTTATTTCATACAGCACCTCATGTTGCAGTCCCTATCCACTCAAAACTGAAACTCAGCATTAACAAAAATATTCCATCAAAAGAAAAACCTCATAATATCTTTACTTAAACCTCACTCCAGCCTGTATAGGTATAATCACCACAACTTATACATATACAGATAACCATATACATGCCCTTAAGCCTAGCCAGCAAGTCATTACTGTCCGAAGCCTTTGGCACGACCCTTCCCCACCCTCTGTATGATCACAAATACCTAGCCTAATTAACCACCCAATACCCCCTTCAGAGACAAGCAATTACTTAATGCAATAATTACACCCATCCCTTTTCTCAGAATGGTATGCTCCTCCTGCTTATATGCCTACCTGACCCATTCCCATGAAGACCACAGCTGCCAGTAATGCAGTGTAAGATTCACGCCTGATGCTCCATGCAGAAAGTCAACGAAACATGAGATATTACCTTGCTGGTGCATGGAAGAAAAAATAAAAACAAAGCAACCCCATATTCAGGTGCACTGCTGGAAAACTGTGACTTCCTGTCATACTGCTCAACTGGGCGACACTTACTTACAGCATCCTCTTTCACTTGTTGAGTCCACATTCCTTCAAGCCACCACTACTGTTCAATTTGCACATCCCCATCTGCTACCTCAGTGTGATCTGCAAAAGAAAATACTGTAAAAATTCCACACACAAAGCAAAAACTTCTTAAAGACATTATGTCTTATTAAGGGCCTCTCTCTTTCATCAACTGCCTAAAAATGCACTCACAAATACAAAGTGCGAAAACCCCAATAAAACCTCTAGATGCCGTAACAAAGTTCCCCTTAAAATTACTCCAAACCTCCCACGGTAATTATACAACTGATAACCAAGTAAAATAAACAGAAAATGGCCCTCATAATACATATGAAAATAAGCTATTAAACCATGGTTGCCATCCATTACCCTAGCTAATGTTAAATCAAGGAATGAATTACATAATGATTCCAATCAGCGCTTCCTCACCCTAACCCCCAGCACTCCAACAGAGTGATTGAAAAGTGAACTCACAATCTCCTGATGATACTTGTCTTGCCCTCAACCTGTCAGCAAGTGCTGGAAAGAAGAGTGACATTCCCACAGATTGACATTAACAACAAGGTCTTAAGTACGCAATCAGTCATGAGGGACTTGGGCACCCAGGTCGACAGCAAATTGACCTCTGACCACCATATTGCCTCTACTGTACAGAAAGCTTTCTACACAGCTCACGTCATTAGTAAGGGTATCTCATCCAGATCAAGGTGGCCCTAACATACCTGTATTCTTCCCTTATAGGACCCATTATTGAGCACAATGCCCCTTTTAGTAAGTATCTCACAAATCACCTGCAGCAGGTGGAGAGACCACAGAGGGCCTCAGCATCTACCCTACACAGATTGAATAGCCCTGACCCTCTATTCAGTCTCCTACAGACACCTCAGATGTGACCTTTACCTGGCATACAAAACAATATCAAGCCACTGCCTTGATGGGACTGTTGCATATCCGCAAGTCAATCTTCCCTCAGTAACCCACGCACATAACTTCAACCTGATCTGTGACATCGGTAGGACTTGTTGGGGACAGGTTTGTGTCCCAGAAACTCCCCCTTCTGTCAAATAGATTCCCACTCCACATCAAGCAGAGTACCTCATTAACGTATTATAAGGGCAACCTGGATAACGTATGGAAAACACAATTATACCCCTCCATATCCCTACTGGACAGGGGCATTGGGTGCTGACTTCTCAGAGCATGGGCTAAAATTCTTGTCTAGGCTTGTAAGGACCTCCAGCTTAGTCACTGACATTTAAGCAAATAAACAACTAGCGTGTCTGTAATGTTCATCCTTCCCCCATGTAGCTAATTTCTGCAAACGTAGGCCGAATGTCCACCCAACCAATATATATATGTTTTTATTATTATTATTATTATTTTTTAATTTTTTTTTTTTATATAAGAGTAATGCTTTTAGCTGGGTGCAAACTGAGCCTGCATGGTATATTATAGGTAGTCAGTAGAGCTCTCCCCCCATTCCAACAGCGACAGAAAACTGCCATCGCAAACTCCCACAAACACAGAACAAACACCAGTGACCCAATTCCCCATATCAAACCAACACAGCCCTGCAACCACTTGAGCTTTCAACTGGGACGAGCAAACACTCAAATATCCCACGTGGCTGTTCCAACATCTCCAACAGCACACAAGCAGCCCACCAATCCTGCCACCATTCTTCCATTTCATACGTTAAATCTCAGCAGTCACCATTTACCCAAACAAGGATCGCATTTCCTTTCAGTTATTGAAACCCTCGTGGCACTGTAGGAATCCTGGATAGTGCCTATTGTCATGGACACAACTGTTTAATTTCTATAAATACTCATGAATTCACAGAGACTGTTAAAAAGGTGGTAATTCATTGTTAGGGATTAAGGTACAAGCACATTAGGGAACAGTAATGTCCTGTCTCTAAAATGTTAGCATTAACTCCTGCTTTTGTGTCCTATCTGAGCATTCTGTTTTCAGCTGATGCCTCAATACTTAACACAGTGAGTGCTAATAAATAGTGTCCGTCAAGTTACTGACAATAAAATTATATAAAACAGCCATAGCCACTTGGCATACAGTCTAAACATAATCCACGGCTGTTGTCAAATGCCCCCTTCCCCAGATTCCTCAGCCAGGCTTAACGATACTGCACAATAAGAGTGCAATAAATGCTTCAGACCACAGATTGACAAGTAAAATATTAAATTGTCCTGGTCCACACAACAATGGGAGTACAAAGGACCATCCAGTATTACCCCTAACAACTTATGTTAGCTGAATAGCAGGTTCTGCAGCATGGACTTCCCGTGGAGCATCAACAGAAACAAACATCTGAAAGCATTCCAAAGTAATTAAGGAGATAGCACATGCGCCAAGCATAACCATTATTGTTGAGTGCGTCTGAGCCCATGAATCACCAGTGCTGCCTGCTCCTCTGTTAACCCAACTTATCTCTTTGACTGGAGAAAAGACAAACCTCCAACAAGCAATGATGCTAAGGCCTGACCCTCAGAAATGAACCACTAATGCAAAAACCTTTAAAGTATGTCAGGAGAGGGTTATTAAAAGTACACCAGCTCATAGACTCCTTTCATCACTCGGCCCGCCATTCACAGAACATACCAGCTTTCTTAGCTGTTAATCTATATCTCCAGCATCCAAGCTGAAAAGTTATTGCTTTATTCAAGTTTCCTATGAACAGAAGGCACATCACTTATGCTCATATCACACAGCAACCCACTATGCTCGACAAAGCTCCACACACCAACTGCAGCAACCCTGCATCCAAGGAAAAACAAACTCAAAACAGAGAATGCCTCAATCTGTACCCCAACATTGTGCAACTCAAATTACTGGGCCCCCTTCTGAATCCACCCAACCCCACCAACATCGCCTACAGGACACAACCAATGGCTCTGACCATGACCATCTGAAGCACAGGTGAAGTTCGCTCTGCACACGAAAACCAAATAAAGCAGCCCCTGTACTTTGCGAAATGGTCAACAAAAAGCAACTAGCCGACAAGGCACTGATCTGACTGCATTGGCAAGCAACAGCACCACCTCAGAAAACTTCCAAAACCCTTAATTTTCCCTTTTTTTTAAAGAAACCACCTTGTCCCAAGTATTGTAAAAACAATCACTGCCCTGAAGAAGGGCTGAAAAACAGCACATTCCAGTCTCTCAGGACTAAACAGAAGCAGCAGCCACTTGGACAGAAAATGTACCAATCTTTTTTTTTTTCCATAAATGCTAAATCTATCCGACCAAACTTTCAGCACCACACTGCAAAATGACTAAAAGACTTGTAGTTACCTTAGACATTTCACTTCAGCCTCACCAATCTGGACTCCGAGAGTCATGTCTCCATGCTTCTCACACATCCCCTTCTCCTGTACCAGTAGTGAAAGCATGTGTGATGCAGGAGTAATGGCCATCACTAACTGGCCTCAAAACCTGCGAACAAGCTTGAACAAAGCTGCACAGATACCTTGGACAAGAAAAAAAACAGTACATTACAGAACAGTACATTACCAGTACAGTACAGAGGCGTTCTCTGCTTAACATACAAAGCTATGTTAAACCTAGAGCTGTTGAGGATGATCCATTTAAAAAAATCCAAATCCCTCCAAGCTACATGCTCTAGGGACCTAAACCGTGTCACTACAATAAACAGAACATGCTGGAGGGATAGACTCCTGTCCCAGAGACTTCCCATACTCTGGAACAAACTACCTATCTATATCAAACAGAGCTCCTCATTAGCACTCTTCAAGAAAAATCTTGATGACTGGATGGGAGATTGGAAATTCACCCCGGGGATCACTTCTGTGGCTCTACTCGACAGGGACACAGGAAAATAATTTTTTTGGGTGGCAAAAGCTAGGGTACCTTTTTAGCTAGGCTTATATAGGACCTAGGGCCAATAGCCTAGTACCTACCTATGAATCTATGAACATTCACCCCATATATACCCTTCTCAGCCTCGCAGCAGGACTGCAACCACTCACTCCAGATACATTCAAGTAGGGGACTGCTACCTCAGTAATAACACCACCACAGCACTAAAACTTTACAGGCAACATGCAAAATCAGCCAAAGAAAACACCCCGGAAGCTGTGACCAAACTCAAAACAAACAAGGGGATTCAGCCATACCACTCAACCACCAACATACCAAAGAGCAAACAGGGAACAAAGCAAGTGACCACCTGCACCACAAATCCCAACCCAAACCAAATATACCCCCACTTAGACACCAAAGCCCCTAGCCTGTTCCCAAAGTCATAAAAAAAAACTCTATAATAATATAACAATACCCCCTCAAAGCAGAATACTGAGGCCTACCTTTACTCCAGGATTACCTACAGATTGTCTTGGGCATCCCTTGCCTTAGCAAGTTCATGCCAAAATGTGACTCCTACCTCAATTACACTCAACAAAACCCTCTAATCCCCTGCCTATCCTTACATCATTTCCTCCTAAACATCCCTCCCTCCCATTTAACCTATCGTACTATTAATCTTTAATTCCTGCTAATCCACGTTTCTAGTCCCACATTGAAAATGTCCCAGGACAAAAAGGTCTTTTCCAAACCTCATTTCCAGTTGTTTTAGATATGTTACTATCTTCATTACTTTTAGTAAAGTTGCTTTAGACTTTGTTTTCCATTTTCTAGTAATTGCTTTATTGGCAGCCATCATAATTAGACTCAACAAGGCCTTACTATGTCTACGCAATTCCAAGTTTGTATCATATCTCAAAAAAATAATTTCCCTAGTCACTACAACTTGTTCACCCAGCTTCTCCAACAGAACAATCTGCAGGGAATTCTACAAATTCATTACACTCCCAGAAAATATGTTCCCAGTAATCTCTTTCTGGCCCATCACACCCCCGACATTTGCTGTCTACCTAAGGAAAAAATTATTTGAAGTCTACTTGGTGTATCAAAATACCTTCAGGCAAACATCCAAGATCTTCTGGATTTTGTTGCATATTTGGAAGACATGCATATACCCCCCCCCCTTTGTTTCTTTGTGAATTACTTACCTAATCTCTCTTCCCAATCCTTTCTAACCACCTCTGATTAAGTCTTACAGTTATCATGCAATATTTTATATGCTCTACTAATTATTCCTTTCTTAATGGCAACTTCTGTTCTAGATTCTACAAAATAAAAAAACTCTACCAGTGCAGGAGGTTAATTTTTATTTTGAGGGAGACGGCTATATGGCCTAACTTCATCAAAGAGGACATGACATAGGGGATGTGTGCAACTCTCTTCCATGTTAGTGAGTACAAGGTCCAATCTGTTTGATCCTGTGGTTGTAGAGTGCACTACCTGGTCCAAGGTGTTTCCACTGACATAGTCGAGGAAACATGCCTTTGAGTTAGAGGCAGTAAATACCCAGTCAATATTCCATTCCAGCCATTCCCATTTTTTGTAACAATGTTTCGGAGCTTTTCTCCCTGGGCCTCCACTGTAAATGGACCTGGTCCAGTTGGAATTTCCTAATTAACAAATGTTAACTAACTAAATGAAATAAAATAAATAAATAAAGGGGTAGTTAATGTCCCCCATAAATAGGGTATTTGGTTGGAAGGTGAGCATCTCTAGTAGGGCTAGGTAAGATTTGTGAGCTTTGTGGGTCACAGAAGGTGACCTGTAGTTAACCAGGACATGGTAAGGAACCTATTCTATGGAGAATTGGATGTGGATGAACTGCAGGGCATCATCATGTTTAATCAAACTAGAGTTGTGTTTGCTGTTAACATAGAATGAGACACCTTCACCTTTAGCCCCTTTCTGTGCTGTTGTTGGTCTAAATGTGTGGAAGGCACTGTAGCCTTTCACTGCTGGAGTACTTTCTGCTGCTTTAAAGCAAGTCTCAGTAATAGCACAGATGTCTACATTCTCGAGACTGAGGAGAGCTTGTAGGATGTCGAGTTTCTTGTTTAGGCTCCTAGAACTGAGCAGTAACATCTGGGGGTTGCTTTGATTTTTTTTTTTTTTTTGCTGTGTTTGTAGTTTTGTCATTTTGGCTTTGCTTAAAAAAGTTCTAAAAGGATAAAAAAAGTTTTAGCCAATATCTGAAAGCCCAATAGGGACAGGTGTAGACCATCCTTGGCAAAGCAAAATGGTCTGTAACCATGTCTTGCCATGTTGATAAGTATTTTATTCCCTTGGACTGACACCAGTAATTAAGTCAATTATGAAAAAATCAGTGACTTTCTGTTCATACTATGGCATCATCCTTGATGAGGGTAGAATGCTCAATGCAAAGCTCACAACTGGCTGTGGCAAATATTCAGAGAGATCCATAATGTCTCTTTCAAACAGTCCAGTGAAGTATGTTTCAGGTCATTCCCACCCAGATGGACTATAGTAGAATCATATTCGTACCTGTTGTTTAGTGACTTGATAAGAGTACTAGATAAAGTGTTTGCTTGCCTTATGGGCTTTGTTCTTGGGGGGATAATTTGGTGAAGGCCTATGTGTGGTTTGAGTTGTTGCTTTTGGTGTGTGCGTTAGTGATTGCTGAGGGTAAGTAGTGCACTTTGATGACTTAGGAGATCTTTGAGGTTTCATTTAAGTGCCTCATCATAAGATGGTCTATTTGTGTGGCAATTGGTATGTATGAAGGATGCATAAGTGAGATATTTGCCTCCAAAGAAGTAAATGTATGTAAAGTATATCTCCCGCATACTTTGTTAGTTTCTTTAAGGATTAAAAGTTTGCCTGAATACATGGGACAACTGCTACATTGTCTCAGGATGTCCATATCTACCAAGCTGGCTGCAGAGACATCAGACACATTAGGAAATTGTAAATCCATGTTGTCGGGATCTGTATTAGGGTTGAGATATTATGGTTTATGGTCTTGGTTTTACATGGGTCACCTGAGTGTCCAGGGTGAAGGCTAGATGCTAGATGATGCAATGAACTTAATGCTGTTTGACACTAATTAGCTGCCTTAATGTTAGTGCCATGAAAAGCCTTTCTGTGTTATGGGTTAAAGCCCTAGGAAATAGTCTTATAGGTTTGCCTCTACATACAATACTGCTAACTGACAGTGAGCAGTGAATAACTCTGCAAAAAGGAACCTACTTTCTAGCAAGCAGAAAAAAACTAAAAACTAACTCTCATGTCCTATGACCAATAAACAACTACATGTTGAGATTCCAATAAATCAGGTAAACACCTTCTGCTACAAGATGGATGATCCTGGGACTTCTTAATATAAAAGCACAGCAAACGTAGCTCTATAGTGCAAATTGACACCCAACTATGTCCCTAAAATGACCTCTGACTGGTGAAACAATCTCACTTTAAGCCTCCCTGTGTGTTTTCCAACTCAGACTGACTAGACTACTTTACTGCTGTCACTAGAATAGCAGTTTCAGTCTTCTTAATTTAAAAATACACTTTAGTTAGTGAAAAGGGAAAAAAAAAATACCACAAACAAGTCTAACAGACAGAGGGATGGAGCTGGGAAAGATGTGCAGCAGGTAAGGGTGATAAAGGATAATGAGGGAAATGTACTCACAAGCAAAGAGAGTGTGTTGAGCAGATGGAAAGAGCACTTTGAGAGGCTGATGAATGAAGAGAATAAGAGAGAAAGAAGGTTGGATGATGTGATGATAGTGAATCAGGAAGTGCAATAGATTTGCAAGGAGGAAGTAAGGACAGCTATGAAGAGGATGAAGACTGGAAAGGCTGTTGGTCCAGAAGGCATACATACCTGTGGAAGCATGGAAGCACTTAGGAGAAATGGCAGTGGAGTTTTTAATCAGATTGTTTAATGGAATCTTGGCAAGGGAGAGGATGCCCGAGGAATGGAGAAGTGTTTTGGTACCGATTTTTAAGAATAAGGGCAATGTGCAGAGCTGTAGTAACTACAGAGGCATACAATTGATCAGCCACAGCATGAAGTTATGGGAAAGAGTATTGGAAGCTAGGTTAAGAAGGGAGGTGATGATTAGTAATCAGCAGTATGGTTTCATGCTGGGAATGGTCACTACAGATGTGATGTTTGCTCTGAGAGTGTTAATGGGAGAAGCACAGAGAAAGTCAGAAGGAGTTGCATTGTTTCTTTGTGGAGTTGGAGAAAGCATATGGCAGGGTGTCTAGAGAAGAGTTGTGGTATTGCATGAGGAAGTAGGGAGTGGCAGAGAAGTATGTAAGAGTGGTGCAGGATATGTATGAGGGTAGTGTGACAGTGATGAGTTCTGCGGTAGGAGTGATGGATGTTTTAAAAGTGGAAGATGGATTACATCAAGGATCAGCTCTGAGCCCTTTCTTATTTGCAATGGTGATGGACAGGTTGACAGATGAGATCAGACAGGAGTCCCCATGGACTATGATGTTTGCGGATGATATTTTCATCTGTAATGAGAGTAGAGAACAGGCTGAGGAGACCCTGAAGAGGTGGAGATATGCTCTAGAGAGGACAGGAATGATGGTAAGCAGAACTAAGACAGAATACATGTGTGTGAATGAGAGGGAGGATAGAGGATTGGTGAGGATGCAGGGAGTAGAGTTGGCGAAAGTGGATGAGTTTAAATATTTGGGATCAACAGTTCAGAGTAATGGTGAGTGTGGAAGAGAGGTGAAGTAGAGAGTTCAGACAGGGTGGAGAAGAGTGTCAGTCAGGAGTGATTTGTGACAGACAGGTAGCAGTAAGAGTGAAAGAGAAGGTATACAAGAGGGTAGAGATACCAGCTATACTCTATGGGCTGGAGATGGTGGCATTGACAAAAAGGCAGGTGTCAGATCTGGAGGTGGTAGAGTTAAAGATGTTAAAATTTCCATTGGGTGTGTGGAGATTGGAACACGTACCAACATCCAGAACAGGACAAATCAAGTATAACCCTATCGCATAACAAACAAGCATCTTTAGCTCTAAATGAACTCAAACATGATTACAATCTATATGATCCCTTTAAATATGGAAATAGTCCAAATAAAAATAGTAAATTTACGTTCTACTCCAATTGCCACAAAATGTGGTCGAGAATAGATTTCTTTTTAATTTCAGAAGCACTCATTACTTTAGACCCAAAACTGAACATCCACACTAGATACCTTTCCGACCACTCCAACATTACTCTAAATATTAATGGAAACCCAAAAAAATGTACAATAAAAAGAGGTTACAATTGGTCCCTGAACCCCAGTCTTTTAACCAAAAAAGAAATAATTAACGAGATTCAATCTATCCTCAAGTCAACTGTAACATTCCGAACTCTCAGATACCCCCAGATATTGAATGGGCGGCAACCAAAGCACAAATTAGTGGAATATTCATTAAAAAAGCAGCTTACTATAAAAAAATTCAACTTAAAAGAGGAGCAGGATTTGGAAACTAAAATAAAATTACTCGAGCATGACCTATTAACTAACTTTAATACCCAAACAGAAACAGAACTCTTGAAACTTCAAAAGGATCTCTACCTTCTGCATAACAATAAATTATCCTTTCATGAAACCAAAATGTTAGCTAACTATGCTAATGAAGTCCAAACACCATCCCGAGCTCTAGCCAGGATTATAAATCAAACCAAATCCCCCTCTCAAATATCTGAAATATTTTATGAGAACAAACACTATACTAAAAATGATGATATTATTAAAACCTTTGAGTTAATATATTCACAAACCTATGGAGATCAACTAACACTACCCTCAAAAGAAATAAGATCACACTTTCTCCAAAATCTCAATTTCCCGAAAGTAGACCCAAAACAACAAGAAAAATGAAGTGAACCCATCTCTATTGATGAAATAACCTCAACAATTCAGCAAATGAAAGCACATAAAGCCCCTAGTCCTGAAGGTCTCACTACCAAATTTTATAAAACTTTCTACCCCATCGTAGCCCACATTTTATTCCATATACTGAACTATATAATAAATAATAAAATCAATGATGTACACTTTAATGCATCTAAAACTATTTTTATACTTAAAGAAAAAGCAGAACCCAAAAACCCAGATAGCTATAGACCCATATCACTATTAAACATCGATAGCAAAATCCTAACATCTATACTTGCAAACAGACTGAACAATTTAATGGATAAAATTATTTCCCCTGAACAATCTGGTTTTATAACCTTTAGACAAATGAGTGATAATACATTAACACTAAATACACTAATCTCATATGCTAATCAAAATAATCTAAACATATACACACTCGTTATAGATGCCCATAAAGCCTTTGATAGAGTAAATATAAAATTTTTACTTCAAACTCTGCCTTACTTTAACATACCCCAAAAATGTATCCAAATCTTACAAATATTATACAATAGCCCTTATATATCTTTATATATTAACAATACCTGGTCAAAAAGAATTCTGATTAAAAATGGAACCTGTCAAGGATGTTCTCTATCTCCTCTACTTTTTAACTTATATCTAGAGCCTCTCTTCCTAAATAATAAACAAATTGTATATCATAACCCTTCAATAATTTATAACACCAAAATCTTCTTATCTGCTTTTGCTGATGATCTAAATATTTATTGTACCACCCCAATTTCAGATATAAATAAAATATTATCTGCTATTGAACACTTCTCGATGATATCGAATTACAAATTAAACCTCAAAAAAACTAACATCTTCCCCTTAAAAACTCCTAAACCATTCTCTCTTCTACCACTGGTAGGGAAAATAAAAACTGAAGAAGTAATTAAGTAGTTAGGCATTACTTTCTCTACAAACAACAAAGACTTTTACTCAAATAACATAAAGCAAAAATGGCAAGACATTTCACTAGACCTTAATAGATGGAAAAATCTAAGGCTACCATTTTTGGCCAAAGTTTCTGTAATTAAAATGAATGTTTTACCCAGATTACTCTATATTTTCATGACTTCCCAGATAACCATACCTAATAGATTTGTTAAACAAATACACACTGAGCTTGCCAAATTTATCTGGGAACCCCAAAAAAAAAACAGAATTTCATATAACAAATTAACGACCCCCAAAATAAAGGTGGCTTAGACCTTCCAAACTTTGAGACATACTACTTAATTATAAACACCAATAGAATTTTATGAATAGCTGAATACAACCCAATAGATAAAGCTTGGTACCCACACTGGCTAAGAATATACCATAACCGTATCAAAAGCCTGGATATCAACCCCAAAGCATTACCATTTCTAAACACCAAATTAATGAAATCCTATAATTTAATAGAACCCCTTAAACACTCCACTGCACTAACACAAAAACTATTCAAATCCTTAAACCTTATACAAGCTATGATGACATTACAACCCTTACATAAAAACCCTAACCTTAAATTAAATAATCAGACATTAAACCTAAACCACGTCCCTCGACTAATAAACACAACCATCCAAGACCTATATCCATACTTAAATTGCTCTGCACAAGAAATAAGGAACCAATTGAACCTTCCCAAATCATACTTACTGATCCTGAGACAGATCAAGGAGTTATGTACCAGTTATCTCCATGACACTATCACAAGTAATGAAGATATAGCAACTTGTAACTTAGTTTGGAAGACTACCCTCTCAACTAAAAAATTTACCACATGTACCTGAAAAATGAACAAAGACATTAAATTCCAGAAACATATACTCATTTCTGACTATTGGAGGAAAAACCTTTCATCCATTGATAATCATAAATTGAATCAAGCAATTAGCCTAACAATAAAATCTATATCCCTTCAAAAACTAGGTTTTACTCCACTCATGATCTATAACAACGCATATTTCACACCCGCTATTCTACATAAATTTAATCCTACAAAATCCCCACTCTGCTCACACTGTAAAGACCAATCTGCTGACTTGCTCCACCTTTTCTGGAGCTGTAAATGTGCATTTAAACTTTGGAACTCCCTTAAACTTTAATTACAAAAGACGGGCTATCAGACATTCACACTCTCTTGGGAATTTACTCTACTACATATCCTCCCAAATAATATCTCCAAAAACCAAGCAATTACCCTGATTAATATTTTTCTTTTAATGAAACTTTATATAGCCACCAACTGGCTTAACTCAGCTAATAACTCACGGGAGAACTTTAGACTGATGGCTACTAAACATCTATTAGCCCATAAAATAATAATTAACAAAAGGGACAAAAATATTAAACTTTGTAATCTATGGGAACAAATATTTAATATCATTCTTGCATAACCTACCACAAATGATCCTACTTCATTATAACTAAGAGTTTTCACAACATCTTACATCCCTAACTCCTAAACATGTCTTTTTCTCTTTAAGACTTTATTTATATTAACCCTACCAAATTATTTCTTCTACTATGTTGAATTTTGGAAGCATCTATTTATATAGTGTAGATAGTATTGTTTGATTGATTAACCTCTTTTTGTATTAATCTTAATGTATAACAATTGTTTAATCCTTGTGTTTTTGCTTTATCTGTTACATTTAATTTAATGCTCTGCTTTGATGTAAAAAATAAATAAAAATTATTGAAAAAAAAAAAGATTTCCATTGGGTGTGCTGAGGATGGACAGGATTAGGAATCAGTACATTAGTGGGTCAGCTCAGGTTGGACATTTTGGAGAAAAAGCAAGAGAGGAGAGATTGCATTGGTTTGGACATGTGCTGAGGAGGGATGCTGGATATATTGGGAAAAGGATGCTAAGGATGGAGCTGACAGGTTAGAGGAAAAGAGGAAGGCCTAAGATAAGGTTTATGGATGTGGTCAGAGAGGACATGCAGGTGGATGGTGTGACAGAGCAAGATGCAGAGGACAGGAAGAAATGGAAACAGATGATCCTCTGTGGCATCCCCTAACAAGAACAGCTTAAAGAAGAAGAAGAACCAGTAAGACAAGTAGAGATCAAACTGGCAGGAGCTCTTATTGCCAGATATACAGATGATGAAACAGGAAGGAGCTTCTAAGGCCAAATTTACAGTAGCGGCAGCTCAATAGTCTCCAAGTATAAAAGCACAACAGGAGTGGGGGGATGATGGGGGTGGAAAGGAAGGAGATCCAGAAGAACACCTAGGCCTAGCACAAAAAACAAAAATTAATGAATACTATACAAATGCCTTAAATTAATAACTTTAACTTCAGATAAAGAGTGAAACAGACACACACACACATACACACACACACACACACACACACACACACACACACACACACACACACACACACACACACACACACACACACACACACACACCTGATTTAAATGGTCAAATAAGTGCAATTGTAAATTATGTTTAAATATATTTTGATGGATGCAAAATATATTCCAAATGTTTTGTTAACAAGCTCCCAAGTTTACAGAAGTCTCAAGACAGAGATGGCAGACTGCTTCTGTAATGTGAAATACTTGGAGGGTCAGCAATGAAAATTAAAAGCAATGCAGACTAAAACATGCCTTAAATGAATAGCTTTGACTTTGGATAAAGAACAAATAGAACACAAAACTTATTAAATGGTAAGATAAGTACAGTTATAAGTGTAATTTAAATGTATTTCCCTGGATGCAAAATATAGTCTAAATCCGTTGGGCAAAATTCATAGTCTGGGGCTTCTCATACTTGTAGCAGTGATCCACAAAGAGTGGTGCTATGTGGTTATGAAAATCCCAGACTATCAGGATGACTACTGAAATGCAGAGGTCTTTTTTCTGGGCACGCCCCCTATTGGAAATTCATAATAGGACTTAGACCTAACCAATATTGGAAATTCTCCTACACTGTTAAGGGGGTTTACACATATGCATATGAGTTCAAATCATAGACATGCATCTATAATTAACTCATTTGCATATAAACTGTGTAAATCACCCTGAAGTTATGCCAGAAAGCAACCATTTTCAGTCAAGTACAGAAACGCGATGGGCGCTGATAGAGTGATTCAGCATACCTGGACATTTGTACTGGAGGGTTGATTGAGTAAATGCATTATTTTGATCCTTGTGCATTTTACTGAAGAGGTCACTTGGATTAAATGTTCATTTTAATGCTTGTTCATACCTGGACACATTACTGAAGGGGTCGTTTGGGTAAAATGTTTGTTTTAGTACTTGTGCATACTAGGAAATGTTACTGAAGGGGTCATTGGAGGAGATAACTCATTTGTGTGTCAAGAAAGTGCTTGTCTACGCATAGTCAGACTGCTGAAGTGATGCCTTGGCAGAATCATTTATTTTGTCATTTTAGTGCTTCTGCATATGAGGGGAATAATTCATCTGTGTATCAGGAAGTGCTTCTGCATACTTGGACAAACAAGTTTGCAGGTTGCAACTCCAATATCAAAGGTGAAACATGACATTTAGTAACAGATATGCCTACAGCAAGGATGTTGGACTATGAACTGTGAAACTGCCTCATTAGTATACTACATGTTACAACACTTCTCATTTGCATCTTATTACTATTAAGATCTTATGCGTAAATGGCTTTATGAATTCCGATTTTGCTACACGCACTCATAATCATTAGTAATACCCCTTTCATATTTGTGCAAGCGACTATGAATACCCCCCCCCCCTTTATTTTCAAGCTTCCAAGTTTCCAGCAGTCTCAAGATATACTTTGAAAACTTTTTATAGGCTCATAGGTTCATAGTTGTGTACTAGGCTAATGGCCCTGGAGCCTTTACAAGCCTAGCCCATAGAAGTGTCCTGGCATCGTGCTACCCAACGTTAGTTCCCAGTGCTTCTACCAAACACAGCCACTGGAGTGATCCTTGGGGAGAACTTTCTATTACCTATCTACTCATCAAGATTTCTCTTGAAGAGGGACAGGAAGATACTCTGCTTGACATCTATGGGAAGTCTATTCCAGAGCATGCAGTCTCTGGGTGAGGAACCTGTCCCTCCAGCATGTTCTGTTGATTGTGGTAATGAGGTTGAGGTCTCTGGGTGTGTGGTGTGGAGGGACTGGGATTTCTTTAGATGTAGTATTTCTAACAAAGCTGGGTCAGACATGGCTTTGTAAGTCAAGCAAAGATAGTTTCTAAGTAGGTAATATGAGACAAAAAATAGTTTGAGTCTTTTGAGTCTGTCCATGTAGGACATGTGTTTAATGCTTAGGATCCTCTTCGTGAGGTACTTCTGTGGCCTCTCCAGCTGTTGCAGGTGTCTTGTTAGGTACATGCCAAATGCAGCATTATATGCAATGATTGGTCTAATGAGGGAAGAGTAGAGAAAGACAATGACCTCTTTCTTCCTGAATGCAAAACCCTTGCTAATGAGATGTGCCACACAGAAGAACTTTCTAACCACAGTGGCAATGTGGTGGTCGAAGGAGAGGTTGCTGTCAACCTGCATCCTCAGATTTCTTATAATGCCTTCAGTGTTCAGTGGGATCCCATTGTTGTGGTAATTAGTGGGAAATGAGTTTTTAACAAAGGAGATGATGACACATTTTTTTGGTAATAAGCTTAATGCCATGGTTTCAACAGCAGTCATTGGTCTTGGTGAGGCCTTTCTGTAGGATGTCTGCATCACTTGGGGAGTTAAAAATGGCTCCAGCTTGCAGTCATCTGTGAACTTGGTCAGCCAGAGTCCCTTTGTGTTGGCCTGGACTTCTGAGAAGTAGATGCCAAACAGGAGAGGACCCAGGATCGATCCCTGTGGGACTCCACTCATGACTGGCCGGCAGTCTGACTTGGAGTCTACTACTTTCACACTGTGTTTGCTATGTGTGAGCCAATTTGCAACCCACCTAAAGATATAGGGGTTGATGTCTAGTCTGGTGAGTTTATCAATAATTCCTGAGTGAGGAATGGTATCAAAGGCCTTGGCCAGATTGAGGTAGGCATTATGCACTGCCTTATCTTCATCCACAGCCCTGGTGACTGACTCAAAGAAGTCAACCAGGTTGAGCAGGCATGATCGCCTTTTCAAAAAGCCAAATTGCATGGGTTCTACAGTTTGGAGATTTCCTATATCTTTGTTAATTAAGTCCATGACGATGTGCTCCATAGCTTTACATATCAGACTCATCAGGCTAATGGGGCGATAATTCCCAGGGTCTGTAGTTGCTCCCGCTTTATGGAGATGGATGACTGTAGCAGTGCACCATTCAGTAGGGACAAAGCCTGAGGTGAGGCTGTGACTGAAAAGGGCACACAGATGTGGTGCCAGTTCCTTTTGTAGTTCATGTAGAACACAGCCAGGGATATTATCAGGTCCCATGGAATCTGTATTCTTGGCCTTGGACAATGCAGCTTTAACCTGTGCTGCAGTAATGCTGGGTGCCTGGCATTCTTCCAGTATTCTGATTGGTCATTTATGGGGGAGATAGGGGTAAAGTTGGCACTGAATCTGTCGACCTGTATGTTGGCAATATCGGTTGGCTCAGTGTAGGAAGTACCATTGTGCAGTAAATCTGGGTATTGCCGTGGAAGTTCTTGATATAACTATAGAAGGATTTGAGATTGTTTTTTACTGTCTGGTGCAATCCTGTCTTCATAGCTGGCTTTAGAGGATTTGATGAGGGATCTCAACTTTTTCTTGAGGCTAATAAGGGAGTTTTTCCAGTTTTGGGACTTCACCTTTTTCTGAAAGAGTTTCTTCCTTCTGTTGTAGAGTTTATTAATGGCAGGGCACCACCAGATTGGCTTCCTTTTTTGGAGGAGAGTGTCTTGGTTCTGTTGGGTATAGCTAGTTCCATGCATTTCTGTACATGTTTGTACAGTGCATTGGTGTATGATTCGCCAGTCATGCAGCTATTTTCCATTGGCATGGTGCCATGAAGTTAGCCACCTCTGTTTTTAGGAGCCCAAATTCAGCTTTGGAGAAGTTTTTCAAGGTGGTTACCTTTGCGGAGGGGGCGGGGGGGGGTGATGTGGATTTCCATGGTAATTAGTTTATGGTCTGATCTGACCAGCAGGGATTGACTACTGGTGTAGAGCAATGGTTGCTCAAGTTAGTAATAACCAGGTCAAGGGTGTTGCTTCCTCTAGTGGGAGTCAGGATGAGCTGGTCCAGGGCATTGGAACTGATGAATTCCAGGAAGCATTGGGCCAGTGTATTGGTGCTTCAGTAGTTCTCCCATTTGATGGAAGGGTAGTTGAAGTCTCCTAGTATGAGAGTGTTGGGTTGGACCTTGACAGATTCCAAGGTGCTTAGGAATGTGGAGTGAGAGTCTAGGGACATGGTTGGGGACCTATAGCAGGCTATGAACTGGATCGTCATCTTACCCAGTGTTAGTTGTACCTGAAGTATCTCAGATGCATTATGCTGGGCTACTAGTCTGGAGGTGTGCATATCCTTTATGAATATGGAGACACTACCACCTTTGGAGCTACGGTTCATGTTTTGGGGCTGAAAGGTGTGGAATCAGTTATAGCCTGGTAGCGCAGGGGTGTTTTCTGCCGCTATAAACCAGGTCTCCGTTATAGCACAAATGTTGATGTTCTCCATTTTGAGGAGTGCATCGAGCAAGTGCATCTTGAGATTTAGACTTCTAGCATTGAGCAGCATGACCATCAGATTGCATTTATTTACAGCTGTTATGGTGGTAATTTGGTCTTTAGAACACCACCTAAAAAAGACACTATAGGGGTGGCAAGAGCCTTACCAGTACCCGGAAACCAGGGGTGACAGATGCATGCCATCTCTGACAAAGCATCGAGGTCTGCCAATCATGTCGTCCCAAACATACAGATATTGGATCCCCTTAGAATGACATCAGAAACTTAGCCAATTGTTGAAGTCGATCATTTTTTGTTTGTACTGTGGTATCATTATGGATGACAGCAGGATACTGCTCAGGGCTAGGGTCATACCTGCCTGAGCCACATATTCCAAGAGCTCCACCATGTCTCTTTTCATGTAGTCCAGGGAGGTGCGTCTCAGGTCATTCACACCCACATAGACAATGACAGAGTAATACTTGTATGTACTTGTTGTGGAGTGACCTAAGTGTGTGTGTTATGTGCAGATTCTGGCACCTGATAGCTGACTGTTACCCTCTCCATATTCAACCTAGTGAGTGGGACATCTGTGTGCCTCACTACTGAGTCACCTATGATTAGTGTATTGAGCAAGGTGTTTAGTTTTAGGGGCTTAAGTTGAGGGGCACACTGTGGAGGTGAGCTATGTGCCCTGTGGTTTGTGCTGTGTTGTGGTGGTCGAGCACATTTCTGTCTTGGAGGTCTCTGCTGTTTGGGTAAATTTCTATTCAGAGCCTCCTCGAAGGTGGGTGTGTGGTTTGTGTTTTTATGTGAGAGATGTGATGGTGGGTGTTTTGTAGTGCTATGTGTTCCATGTGGTGTGTGTTGCAGGTGTTGACCTTCTCCTCTTGACCAGCTAGTCCAGTCTTGGCTGGAGAGTGCATAGCTTCCAATTTGGTGATATAAGTGCATCTCTTACAAGTCTGAGTGTTGAGAGGTAAGAGGAGAGGGTTGTCTGTGTACATGAGGCAGTTGCTACACTGCCTCAAAATGCCCAAGTGGACCAGGTTAATAGTAGAAAGCACAGGGAACTGCCCTTTAATCATGCCAGGAGAGGTGGTCATAACTACTAAGTATTGGAGCTATTTCCATGAAGAACAACTAGTGCTGATGGCACTTAGGTGTGCTAAAATAGTTGCTAACAAAACCTGTTGAAGTGCAAAGCGATTAAGCTATTTGAAGTGCAAGACAGAAAGAACTAGCAAGATTCAAGGGAAAAAACTGAAAAGTAGACTTTCTAGCACCAGAAATAGTTTACCTCAGCTTAGTGCCACTAGGCAGAGCTTAAACAAATGTAAACTTGTGCAAAAGTGGGCTTTTAAACCAGAAAGTTGAAAGGGATGGAAAAACTGCCCAAATGGCCAATAAACTACATTTTCTGGGCCAGGGACCACTCCTATTGTGGTAGATAAGTTACCTAATGCTTACCACTCCCACTGATAAGCTAGAAGGCTTCCCTCCAACACAGAAAGGCTTGGGGGGCTCAGAAGCTTAAAAATAGTCCTGGATACAGCAAATCTGTATCTGGACTGGACTAGAGTAGTTACAGGAAAGGCAGGAAACAAGTGCAAATGCAGGCTTTTAAACCGGAAAGTTGAAAGGGATGGAAAAACTGCCCAAACGGCCAATAAACTACAATTTTTGGGCCAGGGACCACTCCTATTGTGGTAGATATGTTACCTAATGCTTACCACTCCCACTGATAAGCTAGAAGGCTTCCCTCTAACACAAAAAGGCTTGGGGGGCTCAGAAGCTTAAAAATAGTCCTGGATACAGCAAATCTGTATCTGGACTGGACTAGAGTAGTTATAGGAAAGGCAGGAAACAAGTGCAAATGCAGGCTTTTAAACCAGAAAGTTGAAAGGGATGGAAAAACTGCCCAAATGGCCAATAAACTACGATTTCTGGGCCAGAAACCACTCCTCTTGTGGAAGATAGGCTACGTAGTGCTTACCACTCCTACTGATAAGCTAGAAGACTTCCCTCAAACACAAAAAGGCTTGGGGAGATCAGAAGCTTACAAACAGTCCTGGATACAGCAAATCTCTATCTGGACTAGACTAGTTACAGGAAAGGTGGGAAACAAGCTTAGAACTTTTTTTTTTTTTTTTTACAGAAAAGCAGCTATAAAAGCAGTAAAAAACAATTCAAATGCAGTGCAAGCAAACACACTTGAGTGTGTAGCAATATTAAAGAAATACACTTTAAATAAATGCAATTCAATTAAAAAAAATGACTAAAAACAAGTACAGAAAGCAGTAAATTAGGAAAAAAAATCAAAATGGAGGAATGCCTGTTTAACTGAATGTGTTTTCCCTCAAATGTTTCATTTCAGGATTGTTTTTTCTCAGTATGATAAAAGGATTGCTGTTTGGGAACACATGCTGTATGGGGAATGGGCTTACAATTTCAAAAATTCTAGCTGTGCCCAAAATTCACTAAAACTATTCTTATCCACTTTTACCCAATTAGGTGTTCCATACTTAGAATCCGCTTCAATTTTTCTTATATTGCATTGCAGTTTAAATTATAAACAAGGATGGCACTGACTAGAAATTAGAGTTAACAATCATTTCAAAAATTCTCAGAATTTTAGCCTATGAAAATCACATTTTTTTCAATAACAATATATCAAAGTCCCTGGTAATGAAATGCAAATATAATTAAACTAAAACTTAAAAACATCACACACAAAAAAAACAATTAGTAAACCTCCTGTAATAGATGCCCATGAGATATATGCAAATGATCCATTAAGGACATCAAAGACCTTTTCTAGAGTATCGCCAAACAGTACAATTATGCTGTACTGATGAGGTCATAAGAAGGCTTAAAAGTGCATGTCCAAAGCAAGTGGCATTTGGCTTTGTTGGCCTGAATCTGTCCATATGGAGTAATTGCATATATATCCCATGGACTTCTATTACAGGAGGTTTAAAGTATCATACAAATGTAATTAGAATAACAAAAACAGAAATAATAAACTGCATAATGTGAGTTTTCTCTGCAGCATCGAAAGATACTCCCTATGACCCATATGACCTGGGTTTGATTAGTAGCTCATCTGATGAGAGTGCAGGCAGGGGGTGGGAAGGAGCGAGATGGCCAGTGCTTATACAAGCTAACTGGTGGGAAATGGTGATATTCTTTTGTTAGGACTAGCAGCTCTGTTACTGAAAGTAGCCAGGTTTTAGCTTGTGACCTCCCAAGGTTTTCAATTTTTTTGAGTCAAATGTTGACAAGATGATTAAACAATGTATAATCATTCATAGTAGAGGCTGCAAAATGCTGACTGAATTCACTGGATGTTTCTGTATGTGTGTCATTTTGCTGACAGTAATGGGATCATGGTTTTAGTATATATTTAGACAAGTAAGGTGTGAAAGTGCAGGGATTTGCTTCACTGTAAAATAATGACTTTTCTTTTACATCACTCAGAACTTAATTGGATAGTTTTGTTCACTAGAACTCTCACTAGTTGTGAAAGTGATCATTTAATATTTTTTCATACAAGCACACATGTTTTATCTCACTCTCTCTATCAATATATATATATATATATATATATATATATATATATATATATATATATATATAAATTAATACTAATTACTGCGGTGGTGCTGCTGCGGTAGCATTGTCGCCTCACAGTTAGACGTTGCCCGTTCGATTCTCAGTTAGAGCGTCTTCTGTGTGACGACATGCATGAATGGGCATTGCTTCATTGAAGGTTGTGCGTTAGGCCCGGCAAGCCAGCACGTAAAACTCTACTGCCAATCATTAGAGGACCGGAGTTCCGCTGTGGCGACCCCTAACTGGGAAAAGCCGAAAGACACAAAAATATATATAAATTAATCAAATTTCAGTTTCTTGAGACCAAAATAAAGAAACTCCACAACAATAAAAACCCAAAAATACTGAACCCTCCTCAACAGAAAAACTACACAAAACAAAAAACATAAACAACAAAGCACACTACTCTACATTTAAGCAGTGGGCTGCACTCCCTGCACCCCACACTAACATATACCAACTCTGATGTCGCATTAACACAAAAACAGCAACATACTTACCTCTACAAGCCCTATACTCCCATTACACACACACCACACATGTAAAACAATCTCCACAGTCACCACCTACACACACACACACACACACACACACATATATATATATGGTTCTACCTGACTTCGTCGACAGCGCAGAAGACCGACAGCGGAATTCGGAGCTCCAGAAGACCGAAAACGAAGAAGACCGACGGGAATCGCGAGTGGCAGAACATCGACAATGCAGAAGACCGACACGACGGATGACAACACCAACGCCGAGGATGCCGACATGGGGAAAGGCTGTGTGAGTATGCGGTAGTGACGGACGTTAGGGTGCGAGGCAGGTAAGTGTGGAGATTGACGGTCTGTGGGGATAGGGGTGGGTTAAGTGAGTTACGGTTAGGAGCGATAGGGTGGGTTAAGTGAGTTAGGTTAGGAGCGATAGGGGTGGGTTAAGTGAGTTAGGGTTAGGGAGCGATAGGGTGGGTTAAGTGAGTTAGGGTTAGGGAGCGATAGGCGGGTTAAGTGAGTTAGGGTTAGGAGCGGGTAGGTAAGTGTGCGATAGTGACGGACCTTAGGGTTAGGGTAAGGTTTAGTGTGGGCTTGTAAGGATTTTGGTGTGCTTGTGTTGTGTGTGTGGTTTGTGGAATGGGGATGTGTTTTGTTTTTAATTGTGATTGTGGTGTGTGCAGTGTATGGGGTTTCGTGTTTGTGTACCGTCGGTTATTTCGTTGTCGGTTATGTGTGGTTTCGTGTTTATGGACTGTCGAATATGTGGTGTCGGTGATGTGGTTGTCGGTGTTGTGTGGTTTCGACTATGTCAGGTAGAACCATATATATATATATATATATATATATATATATATACACACATACACATATATATATATGTATATATATATATATATATATATATATATATATATATATATATATATACATATACACACATACCTATACACACACATATACTACACACACACACACACACACACACACACATGCACACACACATATATATATATATATATATATATATATATATATATATATATATGATACACATACCTATATACACACACACACACACACACACACACACACACACACACACACACACACACACACACACACCTGCAACTATGAAGAGCATCCTTGTTTTAAAGAGCAAATATCCTCGCAGAAACTGCCAGTAATTTTGTAGCATATAATATACAAACAGGAGACATGACAAGCACTGTGCCATAACAAATCCCCTTTAAAGTATTTTAGCTTGTTGCTCTTTTAAAGTAACCTCCTTTCCAGTTCTGTTATGTGATTTCAGTTAAGAAATCTTTTTAATGACTATGTATGTGTGGAAAAATTTAACAGATGCTCCAATACGATTTGAAGTAATTGGCTCCATTTTCCACAAAATAGGATCAGATTTACAAAGTGTCACCTACCACAAGGTTATATGACCTTAATACTGGTTATGTTAAGGACTAGTGTGAAACACCAATAATGGAGGGCGAGGTGTTTGCACTTGACTTAAAATATTTGTGCAGTTTTGAGTGCATTCAGTGTAGTTGGACTGAAATGATCAGGAATGAATGAAAGCAGACTAAATTATATATACTTTAAAAATAAATGTAGTAGCTTAAATTTGTTTCAGGAGTTCTTTACTATATCATTCTTTATAATATTTGTTCCGTTTATTATCTGATTTAGCCTACCTAAAATTTTCATATATAGTCAGTGAGTATCCTTGCACTCCATCTGTTTTCACTGAATAGCAGTCTCTAATGAATATAGCTAAAATATAAATTAAGCAATATTTCCTTATTCATTATTTTCTGTACAAAAAAAAAAAGAATAACAGTATTTTTGTTTCACAGAGTAAATGCTAAATCACTGAATTAAAATAATTTATCTTATATTATCTATAACCAGCAAAGCTATCACTGACTATACAGGGCCACAGGAAAATCATTTTCTTGGGTGGCGAAAGCCAGGGTACATTTTTTGGCTAGGCTTGTATGGGCCCTAGGGCCAATAGCCTAGTACCTACCTATGAACCTATATCAATGAAAACAAAATAAAGTATTTGGTATATCCACTCTGAAGAACTGCAAGTGCATGCTTTTGGACAAAATAAGATCTTTCCTGTAACTTCCAGAAGATTGATTTATGAGATCATCAGTCATCAAATCCTTAAATCAAATATATCAGAAAGGTAAAATTAAATACATATTCCCCCACTCTGAAGATTACAAACATTCACGTTTATTACTGGGAATGTTTATCTCAGTATAATTTATAGTAGACTCTGTCATGCAATTTATAATCATGCAATGCAATATAATCAGAAAATGTATAAATAACTGTATCATTGAAAAAAATACATACCTATAATATCCATCTAAAAAGAAAATAAACAAAAAAAAAAACACACACACATCTACATTCTCGGAGGCTCTCAATAAAAAGCTGCCCAAGCAACAGGGACCTCCAAAGCAGAAACGCAAGCAACCTCCATCCCCCAACACAACCCAAATGACACATTGCCCACAGACTCAGTGTGCCACTCGACCCCAACCCATAAGGCATAACAACGTACCCAACACTCTAGTCATAGGTGACTCTATAGTCAGGCACACTGATGTTCCACTCACCAGGCTAAACAAGGAGAAAGTTACTGTCAGCTGCTGGTCGGGTGCCAGGATCTGCCACATAATGCACACACTCAGGACACTCCACAACAAGTACAAATATGACTCTGTCATTGTCCATGTTAGTGTGAATGACCTGAAACACACCTCCCTGGACACCATGAAAAGAGACATGGAGGAGCTGTCCGATCTTGTTGCCCAGGCAGGTATAACCCTAGCCCCGAATAGCATCCTGTCATCACTCAGAATGATACCACAGTACAAGGACAAAATGATTGACTTCAACACAATGCTTTGCCAGAGATTGCCTGCACATGTCACCCTTGGGATTCCAGATACTGGCTAAGGCTCTTGCCACCCCTATAGTGCCGTTTTTAGGCAAGGTTCAAATGACAAATTCACAAAATCTAACAGTAATGCTACTCAATGCTAGAAGACTAAACCTCAAAATGCACTCACTCGATACACTCCATACAATGGAGAACATCGACATCTGTGCAGTGACAGAGACCTGGTTCAAGGTTCCAGAGAGCACCCCTGCATTACCAGGCTATAATTCATACCACACCTTTCGGACACCTAACCTGTAATGAAACACTAAAGGCAGAGGCATGTCCATATTCATTAAGGATATCCACACTTCCAGGCTAGTTGCTCAGCATTATGCATCAGAGTTATCCAAGTGCAACTAACTCTGGGCAAGACCTCTATCCAAATTGTAGCTTGCTACAGATCCCCCACCATGCCACAGGATTCCCACTCCTCATTTATTGATACACTGGAAAATATTAAGGTATAACCTAACACCCTAATAATGGGTGATTTCACTACCCCACCATTAACTGGGAAAACTACTCATGTACCAACTCTTATGTTCAAAGTTTTCTAGAATTCGTAAATTCCAACGCCTTGGATCAACTTATCCACACCCCCACCAGGGGCAGCAATATCCTAGACCTGGTTATTACCAGCATGGGCAACCGGTGTTCCACACCAGAGGTCAGTTTTTCGTTGGTTAGATCCAACCACAAGCTAATCACCCTAGACATCCACATCCCGCCCTCACCCGCCATTAGGGAAACCAATATAAAAAATTTCTCCAAAGCCAACTTCACTCTTCTTAAGACAGAAGTGGCAAACTTCATGACACCCATGCTGATGGACAATAGAGGTACGACTGCTGAATCCTACACAAATGCACTTTATAAGCACTTACACAAGTGCATGGATCATGCAATCCCTAGCAGAACCAAGATGCTATCCTCCAAAAAAAGGAAGCCAATCTGGTGGTCCCCTGCCATAAACAAACTCTACAACAGAAGAAAGAAACTGTTGCAAAAGAGAGTAAAATCCCATGATTAGAGGAATTCTCTGGTCAGCCTCAGTAAGAAGCTGAGATCCCTCATAAAATCCTCCAAAGATAGTTACGAAAACAAAATTGCCACCGATTCTAAAGACAACCACAAAGCATTCTTTAGCTATGTCAAGAATCTCAATGGCAACACTCAGATCTGCTCTGAGTTACAGCACAATGGCACTAAATGTACAGAACCAAAACATCCCAGCAGATAGGTTCAGTGCTAACTTTACCCCCCTCTCATCCCCTAAAGGGCCCATCACTATACGGGAAGAATGCAAAGTTCCTGTAATCACGGCTGCACAGGTAAAAAAACACACTTTCCAAAGCCAAGAACACAGCATCCATGGGACCTGACAACATCCCAGGCTGCATTCTACATGAACTACAGAATGAACTGGCACCCCACCTAAGTACCATGTTCAATCATAGCCTCATCTCGGGATTTGTGCCCACTGAATGGCACATAGCGACGGTTTTCCCACTCCACAAAAGGGGAGCCACCACGGACCCTGGGAACTATTGCCCCATTAGCCTGACTAGCCTGGCCTGCAAGGCTATGGAATGTATCATCATGGAACTTATAAACAATGACATTGGTAATTTCCAAACTCTGGAACCCACCCAGTTTGGATTTGTAAAATGCAGATCAGGTCTCCTAAACCTGATAGACTTCTTTGAGGCTGTTACCAAAGCCGTAGATGAGGGTAAGGTGGTTCACACAGCCTATCTAGATCTTGCCAAGGCTTTCAGCACCATCCCCCAGTCTGGAATTATAGATAAACTCACTAAACTAGGTATAAATCCCTATGTCACAAGATGGGTTGCCAACTGGCTCAATGACAGAACCCACACTGTGAAAGTAGCATACTCCAAATCCAACTTCAGACCAGTGATAAGTGGAGTACCACAGGGTTCAGTTCTGGGTCCTCTCCTGTTTGGTATCTACTTCTCTGAAGTACAGGCTAACACAGAAGGTCTTTGGCTAATGAAGTTCACAGATGTCTGCAAACTAGGAGCCATAATCAAAACTCCTCCTACAAAAGGGCCTCACTGAGACAGATGCCTGGTGTCAAAGCCATGGCCTCAAGCTCAATGCCAAAAAGTGCATTGTCATCCCTTTTGGTAAAAACTCTGTGCCCATGAACTACCACATAGGCGGTAGTCTACTTAACACCAAAAGTGTGATAAGAGACCTTTGGACACAGGAGGACAGTAGTCTCTCCTTTGATAATCACATTTCCACAGTAGTCAGGAAATCCTTCTATGTGGCACACCTCATCAAAAAAGGTTTCTCATCCAGGAAAAAAGAGGTCATTGTTCCCCTCTATCCGTCACTCATTAGACCCATTATAGAGTACAATGCACCTTTTGGTATGTACCTCACAAGACATCTACAACAGATGGAAAGGCCGCAGAAATACCTCACAAAGAGGATTACAGGCCTAAAACAGATGCCCTACACAGACCGTCTCAAAAAACTCCAACTTTACTCTGTCACATATCGCCTACTCAGAGATGATTTCTGTCTGTGTCCCCCACCCCCCAGTAAGGAAACCTCCTTAAAAAACTTCTCCAAAGCCAACTTCATACTATTGAAGTCAGAAGTGACAAACTTCGCAACACCCACGCAGACGGGATCTGGAAGTTCGACTGCAGAATCCTACACTAAGGCACTGTACGAGCACATCCACTCGTGCATGAATCTTGCCATCCCAAATAGAACCAAGATGCTCTTCTCCAAAAAAAGGAAGCCGATCTGGTGGTCCCCTGCTATAAACAAACTATACAATAGAAGGATGAAACTGTTGCAGAAAAGAAAATGCCAGGATGCAAAAAACTCCCTCAAGAGCCTCAGTAAGAAGCTGAGATCCTCATAAAATCCTCAAAAGCTAGTTACAAAAATAAAATTGCCAAAGATTCCAAAGACAACCACAAGGCATTCTATAGTTATGTCAAGAATCTAAATGGCAATGCTCAGATCTGCTCTGAGGTACAACAGAATGGCATTAAATATACTGATCCCAAGGCTATTGCCAATATCCTGGCAGATCGATTTAGTCCCAACTTCACTCACCTCTCACCCCCTAAAGGGCCCATCTCAATACCAAAAGATTGCCAAATTCTGATAATCACAGCCACACAGGTAGAAGCAGCACTCTCCAAAGCTAAGAATACAGCATCCATGGGACCAGATGACACCCCAGGCTGTGTACTACATGAACTACAAAATGAACTGGCACCCCACCTAAGTGTCATGTTTAATCATAGCCTCACCTCAGGCTTCGTGCCCACTGAGTGGTGCACAGCTAAAGTTATCCCGCTCCACAAGGGAAGATCCACCTTGGATCCCGGGAACTACCATCCCATCAGTATGACAAGCCTGATCTGCAAGGGCATGGACTGCATTATCATGGAACTTATAAACAAAGACATTGGCAACCTCCAGACACTGGACCCCACCCAGTTTGGGTTTGTGAAGGGCCGATCTTGTCTCCTGAATCTGATTGACTTTTTCAAATCGGTCTCCAGAGCTGTGGATGAGGGTAAGGAGGTCCACAAAGCCTATCTGGACCTTGCCAAGGCCTTTGACACCATCCCGCACTCTGGAATCATAGATAAACTTACTAAGCTGGGCATAAATCCCTACATCACTCGATGGGTTGCCAACTGGCTTACTGACAGAACCCAGACTGTAAAAGTAGCCGACTCCAAATCCAGCTCCAGACAAGTGACAAGTGGAGTACCTCAGACTTCAGTCCTGGAACCACTCTTGTTTGGCATCTACTTCTCTGAAGTACAGGCCAACACTAAGGGACTCTGGCTAACAAAGTTTGCAGATGACTGCAAACTGGGAGCCATTATTGAATCCCCAAATTATGTGGATATTCTACAAAAGGGCCTTGCAGAAACAGATGCCTGGTGCCAGAGCCATGGGCTCAAGCTTAATGCCAAGAAATGTATAGTCATCCCCTTTGGAAAAAAAACATGTACCCATGAACTACCACATAGGTGGCAGGACACTAAACATCGAAAGTGTGATGAGAGACTTAGGGACACAAGTGGACTGTGGTCTCACTTTCGATAACCACATCGCCACAACAGTCAGGAAATCCTTCTACATGGCACACCTCATTACTAAGGGCTTTTCATCCAGAAAAAAGGAGGTCATTGTCCCACTGTACTCATCCCTCATTAGACGTATTATAGAGTATATTGCCCCATTTGGTATGTACCCCACAAGACATCTGCAACAGCTGGAAAGGCCACAGAAATACCTCACTAAAAGAATCACAGGCCTAAAGCATATGCCATATGCTGACCATCTGCAAAAACACCAGCTATACTCTGTGGCATATCGTCTACTCAGAGGTGATCTCTGTTTAACATACAAGACCATGTCAAACCCTGAGCTGTTGGACATGCTCCACTTAAAGAAATCCCAATCCCTCAGAGCCACACGCTCCAGGGATCTAAACCTTATCATCACAATGAACAAAACATGCTGGAGGGATAGGTTCCTGACCCAGAGACTCCCCATACTTTGGAATAGACTGCCCATACATGTCAAGCAGAGCACCTCATTGGCCCTCTTCAAAAGGAACCTTGATGATTGGATGGGAGATAGGAAATTCACCCCGGGGGTCATGTCAGTTGCCCTGCTAGACAGGAGCCCAGAGAAGTAAATATTGTGGGAAAAAATTTCCAGGGAATTGTTATGGCTAGGCTTGCATAGACCTTAGGGCCGATAGCCTAGTACCAACCTATGAACCTATGAACCTATGAACCTACCATAAAAAGCTATGTCAAACCGAGAGCTGTTGGACATGCTCCACTTAAAGAAATCCCAATCCCTCTGAGCTACACACTCTAGGGACCTAAACCTTGTCACCACAATAAACAGAACATGCTGGAGGGATAGATTCCTGTCCCAGAGACTTCCTATACTCTGGAGCAAACTACCTATCTATATCAAACAAAGCTCCTCATTAGCACTCTTCAAGAAAAATCTTGATGATTGGATGGAAAACAGGAAATTTACCCTGGGGATCACTTCTGTGGCTCTGCTCGACAGGGGCACAGGAAAGTAATTTTCTTGGGTGGCGAAAGCCAGGGTACCTTTTGGCTAGGCTTACTTAGGCCCTAGGGCCAATAGCCTAGTACCTACCTATGAACCTATACATTTTACAGGATAACCTGTACTTTAAGTAATTTCCTGTAGTCTCAACTTCAGCAGATACTCCCAAACAGGAAATGTAGCTACAGCTTTGTCTTGTCAAAATACAAATGCAATCAAAATACAAGGAGTGTTAGCAAGAATAATATGTTTGATAGAATTAAATATGCTGACGTGTAATCTAATCAAAAGTACTTTTTCTGCCATTAAAGTTTTTCACATTACTTTTCTTTCCACCCACAAACAAGTCATTTAAATTGGCTATCATTAATGTTTGTTTTTTTATTTTATCACTCATGTATCTAAGAGAAAATGTATATCTCTTCTTGACTGAACCAACTACCTTTTCCTTAGTTTAGACCTTTCATTTTCTGACACTTTTACCTGCTTTAGTCCAAATTTGCATTATTCACCTTTGTTGTTATTCATTCTGTAATATTTGCAATTTCTGTGAGCTTTTGTTCTTGGATGACATCTTGCTTGATCTCAGCTTTTTTTATCTGTATTTGTTTCATGCAAAGGCTTGCTGTTTTTCTTTATACAACTTTTTTATGTATTCCAGGTTTTCTTCTGTATTACCTAAATGCTTCCTTACTGCTTGATTCGTAAGGTACATCCCCCTTTTGTCACCATCTGACATCTTACAGTCCAGATCTCCAACTTTTATTGGCATTTCAATTTATTGTATGTGACACTGGTCTGTGACCACTTATCTACCAACTGCTGCCCATATCAAGTTCTGAGATCTTACCACCCTCCTGACTGGGATACACCAGCTCCACGGGTATCATTTCTGCAGTAGATTTTAGTACTAGATATATCAGATCTGATCAATACAGATCATGAAGACTGGCACAAGTCTTCTATTCACCTGTAGTCAGATGCACCATTATGTAAAAGTCCGAATCACTACTATCCTACCTTTCTCTGTTATATGGAGGAGATCCCCCATGATTTTGTTATCCTTTTCCTCATGCTAAAGAGCAGTTTGATCTGCATTCCATATTCCTCATTCTGCTTTCTACTTTGTTCCCAATTCCATTGGCCAGTGCTTCCTGTCCTGCTTGTTTTGTTCTCTGATCTCTTGCTTTGACATTTCCTTCTATAATGGGCAACATCTCCTCCATTTTATTTTATTTTTACTTTGCCATCCAGCCCTTAATGCAAATTGCATTTCTTGTAGTTTCCATACAACGTACTGTTCTTAGCATAATTCTTCAAGTGTCTCACTATAAAGACTTGGTTATTCCGTCAATGACATTAGATCAGGTAGCTACTACCTGTAAGGACTGGTATTCATTTCCATCCATTTTCTTTTGCTACTTTTATGCATGCTGATGTATACCTTTTTCTCATGTATCACGAATCTCATTAAGTTTTTTTTTTTTACTAGTGGAATTTTCATCATTCACTTTTTGGAAATCTTGACAGGTAAAGAGAGAAAGTCTCTGTTGCATTTCTTTACCATCTAACTCAGTTGTTTTAAATGTTTTCTGATAAAAATATTACAGACTGTCACTTACTTGTCTGCATGCTTTTATGGACTGGTAGAAACCACCACAGAATTATTGGGTTGTGCCTATCAATTTGTTTCCCAGTTCTCTGAAAAAACAATTCTTGTACTATATATCAGACTCAAAAACTTGGTAGAGAAAATCACTTTATAAAGCAAAGCTTTCGGGCAGAACCCTTCTTCAATACTAAAAAAAAGGGTTCTGCCCGAAAGCTTTGCTTTATAAAGTGGTTTTCTCTACCAAGTTTTTGTGTTATATCAGTTTTGCAGCTTGTTTTTTTTGACTATATATCAGACTTCCAGCCAGATGTCATATTGCCTTGTACTGTAATGATGTACAGTTGCACAGCTTGTACAGCAACATTATCGCAGGAGTTATCTATCAATGATAGCCTCTCCATTGTCACTGATAGATAACTCCTGAAATAATGTTACTGTACAAGCTATTTGCTTAAAGTCCCTAACTGTTTCTGGACTGCTCCTGCCAAGTTCTAGGAATTATTTTAACAAAGATGGACAAGACCATCCAATTATATTCTCTGTGTATATGAGTCTGTGGTATAATGAGCCCTCCATTGTTTTCTGAGTCATTGCACTAAACAGGCAGCTAACATCTGTGCTGACCAAGGTCTGCCTCATGAAAAGCAAGTCCTTCATCTGAAGTTAGTTTTTTATCATTTGGGAAATCAAGTTCATTCTCATTTGGGAAATCATGGCACAATTTGCTTGGTTCTTCTGTAAAGGCTTTCATCATCCTTAGCTTCCACTGTCATGCCTTATTTAGATAAGTAATCTAATAATGTTAGATTGCAGCAGGAGCACACTGCCTGGATGAGTGAAGCTTGCAATTAATGAAGTAATCCAACTGCACACATAAAGACATCCAGAGACGAGTGATATGAACACTAAGATTAATGTACTCATATTGTTAAATTGAAAAATGATCAACATATGAAGTCATGTGAGCGAACCCATGTAACGAGTATGCCTTAGTGACAAAAAAAATGAGAGAAATAATACATGTGATGAATCTTATATATGTCAATTCCTAGAGAAATCCATCCTTATCTAACCAGATTTTTCCCATTTTATCACTCAAGAGATATCACAATAACAGTTACCCTCATCTACAGCCAAATAATTAAATTGCTGGGTGGCTAGCCCTGTCACAGATTTCTTCAATACTACAAACACTTGCATGTACTCATACGTACAGCCAATTTAGTGTGTCCAGTCCACCCACTACATGCCTCTGGAATATAGGAGGAAACTGGAGAAACAGGAGAAAACCCATGTGAACAGAAGGAGGGCATTTAGACATTACACAGAAGTCACCCCAGCTGAGAATCAAACTGAAAAACCTCTTGCTGTGAGATGGCAAAGCTAACTGCAGTGCTGCTTCAGAAATCTCTTCACTTGTGAAGAAAGCTCCATTTCTATACATCAATCAAGACCCATCTCATAAATGGAAAAGGACAGCAAAACTTAAATAGCATGATGCTATGCTGATAATGGCAGTTCAAGACAGTGGGCGATGAACAATTGGTTCGAAATCAAGTAGAAGCCCAGATCTGCAGGATCTATAACATAAAATTAGACATGGCTGCTTCACTTTGTATGTGGTTATTGTGCAGTTATGCCTAAAGTCTTAGCGGAAACAGGTGAATAAACTGAAAACATGTCAAGCAACACATTAAACAAGTAGCTGAAAAGTGAGGAAAACAAAAACAGCATAAACGCCCTAAAAATGACATAGCAACCATCATGTGTTAATCATTCAATACCAGTTTTTATAAAAGTATAGACAGAAGGCCAGATATTATACATGAAGGAAAGGCATATATGTGTCTTTGCTTGTTGAAATATCCATGCATTGTTTTTAAAATACCCTATGCACTGAAATGCATAAACATATAAAGTGCTAAGACATGCAACCAAAGATAAACACAGTGTGGGGCATGGATACCCGGGAGCAAATGGGCTAATAAAAATAATTATGATACTAACACAAATAATTTGTTACAAACTACAGAATGAAGTAATTGTCAATCGATTACAATTGCTTGGAAGACAACAATCAGCAAACATACAAAGCATTGCTGATTTCATAAACTTTAGATTCTCTTATTTAAGAATAGGGCTCATTCTGCCAAGGACTTAAAAATATAAACATTTGAAGAAAATAGACCAAATACAAAAGCAGGAAAAAAATCAGAAGCCAATGCATCTGTGTGGACAGGAGACGAAGACCTATGCACCAAATCTACCCATACTGTTCTGTAAGAAAGAAATATAGTTGAAATAACTGGCATAGTATTGCAAATAATCAGGCCAAAATTAACACACTTTTTTATCTGATTAACATGCTTTTTTATCTGATAACACACTTCTGAAAACTCTTCATAAACAGGTGACTTGCAGGCCTCTATAATGGGATAAAAACAGAATGCTGCACATCAGAATAAGATTTTATGTGTTGATTAAATGTTTATTTCCCCATTTTATTAATAAATCTTAATTCATTGTTATCATTTAACATTTGTTGGATAAATATTGAAAATGTCTATCTGTGAAGTAAATGTTTAGTAATAGTGCAGTGCTGTATACACAAAAAAGAGTATTAAGTATAATTACTTTTTTAATAAAATGAATATTACAAAAGCAATCTATAACTCTTACAATGTGATTATTTTTGCAAATCAACTGCATAAAACTACAATCATTTAAACTTGAGTAGTTATAAAGCTTTATAACTCTCCAAAATATTTCCACACATACACCTTACATAACAGATATATAGGTTCGTAGGTAGGTACTAGGCTATCGGCCCTTTGGCCTATACAAGCCCAGCCAAAAAGGTACCCTAGCTTTTGCCACTCAAGAAAATGATTTTCCTGTGCCACTGTCAAGCAGAGCCACAGAAGTGATCCCCGGGGTGAATATACATTGTATTTAGCAGTTTGAAACAGTTTGTAAATACAGCTACTGCATATATCAAAATAAAAGTTGCTGCCGATGGAAGTGACCCAAATCCCCAATGGCTTAATCCAAAATTATATAAAGTTAATTGATATGAGGTGCCATTTCACAAGCACTCATAGCCTTAGCTTTTTTTTTATAAATATAACAATAAATTTCTCAGAGAAAAAAAAACACCTTTATATATGTAGCATTTACAGACAGGGCTATCATAAATAAAAAAAAATAAAATGTTTGACTCAATGACAGATTTATTGATATAGTGACTTAAAAGGGCCACCTCAATACATTTGTTACTGTATGCATAGACAACCATGCTATAGCAGTAGGTATCACAGTTTAATATATTTTAGTCTTTCTGAAAATGAATAGTTTATGAGTTGATAATGCATTCTCTAATTTCAATGGAAGACAGAATGAATCTGAGTTTTGTTGACTATTTTCTTGTTCTTTCAGCTGCTCCCATTAGGGGTTGCCACAGCGGATCTTCTGGTTCCATTCCTTCCTGTCCTCTGCATCTTGCTCTGCCACACCAACCACCTGCATGTCCACTCTCACCACATCCATGAACCTTATCCTAGGCCTTCCTCTTTTCCTGTTACCTGGTGCCTTATCCTTAGCATCTTTTTCCCAATATATTCTGCATCCCTTCTCAGCACATGTCCTAACCAATGTAATCTTGCCTCTCTGGCTTTGTCTCCAAACCTTCCAACCTGGGCAGACCCTCTAATATACTTATTCCTAACCCTGTCCACCCTCGTCACACCCAGTGCAAATCTTAACATCTTTAACTCTGCCACATCCAGTTCTGACTCCTGCCTTTTTGTCAATGCCACTGTCTCCAACCTATATAACTCACTGCCCTCTTGTAGACCTTCCCTTTCACTCTTACTGGTACTCGTCTGTCACAAATCACTCCTGACACTCTTCTCCACCCACTCCACCCTGCCTGTACTCTCTTCTTCACCTCTCTTCCACACTCACCATTACTTTGAACTGTTGAACCCAAGTACTTAAACTCATCCACCTTCACCAACTCTACTCCCTGCATCCTCGCCATTCCTCTATCCTCCCTCTCATTCACACACATATATTCTGTCTTAGTCCTGCAAACCTTCATTCCTCTTCTCTCTAGAGCATATCTCCACCTCTCCAGGGTCTCCTTCACCTGTTCCCTATTCTCACTACAGATCACAATGTCATCTGCAAACATCATAGTCCATGGGGACTCCTAACTAATCTTGTCTGTCAACCTGTCCATCACCATTGCAATTAAGAAAGGGCTCAGAGCTGATCCTTGATGTAATTCCACCTCCACCTTAAATGCATCCATCACTCCCACTGTAGACCTCACCACTGTCACACTACCCTCGTACATATCCTGTACCACTCTTACATACTTTTCTCCCACTCCCGACTTCCTCATACAATACCACAACTCCTCACTTGGCACCCCATCATATGCTTTCTCTAAGTCATCAAAGACACAATGCAACTCCTTCTGACCTTCTCTGTACTTCTCCATCAACACTCTCAGAGCAAACATCGCATCTGTAGTGCTCTTTCCTGGCATGAAACCATACTTCTGATCACTAATCATCACCTCCCTTCTTAACCTACCTTCCACTACTCTTTCCCATAACTTCATGCTGTGACTGATCAGTTTAATCCCTCTGTAGTTACTACAGCTGTGCACATCACCCTTATTCTTAAAAATCGGTACCAAAATACTTTTTCTCCATTCCTCAGGCATCCTCTCACTTTCCAAGATTTCATTAAACTATCTAGTTAAAAACTCCACCGCCATTTCACCTAAACACCTCCATGCTTCCACAAGTATGTCATCTGGACCAACAGCCTTTCCATTCTTCATCCTCTTCATAGCTATCCTTACTTCCTCCTTGCTAATCCAATGCACTTCATGATTCACTATCCCTACATCATCCAACCTTCTCTCCCTCTCACTCTCTTCATTCTATGGTTATGGATTACTTCAGTTTATGAAATAACAGAATACTTACATATGGAAAACAAACATCAACAGCTATTCACAATTAAATATTTGAAAATACATAAATATATTTCAGCACAGATACACCAGAGCAGATGCTGATGGCATATAGGTTTCAGCTGGTAATATATCAGTATAGTAATAATCTGTTTTTCAGCTCATAATGTAAAGAATCATTAATGTCGCATTCAAAACAAAGAAGGTCTCATACCACTTCAACATGGCAATAAAATAAATGGAGATATTTAGAATCTTAGGACTTTTTTCATCATTAAATGCACTACATTTGTGGGCTGCAGCACAAATCCAAATACTTCTTCCTGAAATCAAAACTAAGCAAAGGATATTGAATTATGATGATATAATGCTAGAGAAAATAAAAATATTTTTTGTATGAAATTATGAGTATACAGGAGGAGGAACCACTTCTACTTTTAACCTGCACACTAAATTAATTCTAACTAATTAAATTGTTGGCAAACTAATTCCAAAGCTACTGGAGATCACCACTCTGTGTGGTACACCAAATGAAACAAGCAGTGCCTTCAAATATCTAGGTTTGCAGCTAAACCAGTCATTAACATTTCATACCCTTATTGAGAAAACAAGGGCAAACACGTGAAAGATAGCTCATTTCTGTTCTCAGATAGGAAAATATGACCTTACCTATCTAACCCAGCCAGGTCAGGTACAGGCAAAGAAGTGCTTCTCGTGCAACTTGAATATGGATTATACAAAATAGCTCAGCCTCTTACAAAAAAAAATCCTCCACTCTACAAATTATAAAAAATAAAATCTGCTGTTTTCATGGGCACCATTGCCTCACAACTCAAAACAACCTAAGTATTTCATAATGCCGCATTGTAGACCTGCTTCTAGGATTTCTCATCGTAAAACCTCTACAACCTAACATCCACACTACTAGCTATCGAACATTATATCAAAAAAAAAAAAAAACACTCCCTACAACCTCAAACACCTCGACCAAACAACCCCTGACAACTCCAATGCCCACAAACCTGGCTGCAATGCCATATCACTTTTTATATCCTTTCTCACAAACCATGAGAATCCACCCTTTGCCCCCCACATATAAGGAAATTACAGCTTCTCTTCCCCAGTGATAGAGCTGAACTTAAATGGTCATTCCATATCAAATCAAACTGTACTTGCCACACAGCAGGCCTCATCACTTATGTACAACCTATAGCCTCTCAAGTCCTTCTTAACTCTACCTCCCCACCTTCCCCTGTCCTGACTCTCATCACCCCCAGCATTTTCACCACGAGGTAATCCTGAAATATAATCCAGTAAAATGCACATTTCTCTCATAATTGATGCTACATATTTTAATTGTTATTATTCAGTTTTTGTTTTATAGCGTTACCTTCTGTTCTATTTTTAATATGTACAGTTTACTTGTGTCTTTGTTATTACTTTTCTTTTTGAAATAGGACATTATCTGTAAATGGTCTGTTTTGTTCACTATACAACCTGAAAAACAAATGTAAAACAAACAAAATAAAATGTATTGCTCTCTGAGGTAACTAAACAATGGAAATGCTTGTGTTTAAGTGATACTCAAGGATTTTTCACAGTTCCTTACATAACGAATTTAGAAGGGGAAATGGCATACTGACACATTCTTTTAATCCCCTGCATGCTTACATGACATTTTTCTTTCCACATTTAATATTCCAGAAAAAATATAGCAATGACTAGAACGTCATTAACTGGCAACAATGGACACACAATCTGCAATTCACAGAGATAATATAAAAGCCTTCATCATTCCTTTTCTTTCCACTAGTCATGCCAGTAGAAATAATTGAAGTGGTACATTTCTGAGTCAATTTTATTATAATCCATACCAAAGAAAATCAAAAGGATGCCACTAAATGATAATGGCATCTATTAAATTTCTCTTCATAAAGGGGGGATTCCACTGAAATAAACTTCAGACCAGTTACAATCTCGTCCCCTCTTTCCAAGATCTTAGAAAAATGTATTCATAAACAGCTTTTACAATACTATTAACCTCTACCCAACATGGCTTCCACCCAGACTTTAGCACAACAACTACTGTTGTTGCCTTTTTGGACCATGCCATTAAAGCCAGAAATAACAAACATTTAGTTTCATCCCTCTTTTTAGATCTCTCTAAAGGTTCAGATTCAGTCTTACATACCAAACTACTCTCCAAAACGTCTGCTTTAGGCTTTTCCAGAGCAACAGTCACTTGGTTATTTGTCTACCTATCTAGCCAGCTACAGTCAGTTAAAAGTCTCTCTACTTATTCATCTTTTCTCCCAGTTAACATAGGTGTCCCTCTAGACTCCGTACTTGGCCCTCTTCTTTTTAACATCTTTATAAATGATCTACATACATCCTCCCAACAAGCTACACATATACAATATGCAGATGACTCCACTGTCATTTGCTCATCTAATAGTCCTTCCCAGTTACAATCTATGATGCAGTAGGCTTTCATTTCTATTGGAAACTGGGTCAATGACAATCAACTTTTCCTAAATCCAAATAAATCAAATCTGTTCTAATTTCTCCCCAAATCCCAAACACAGATAAAAGACACCTTCAAAATATCCTCACTCAACAATACTGAAATTGAAGTTGTACCTCACACAAAGTTACTTGGTGTCACAATAGTTCAGCAACTGAAATTTGATCTTCATATTCAAAAGTGAATAAAAACAACATAACAAAAAACGGGCATGCTCTACAGATCAAAAAGATTACTTACCAACTCCTCAAGAGTTACTCTAGCCAATTCATACCTCCCACCTTCGCTACTATATACCTCACCCATTTTCACCAGCATTCAGATCACCCTAAGTTGAAAACATGAGCTCTGTTATGATAAAGTATCTAGATTTGCAGCCAGCCAATCATGTAATTCCCACCATTGCTCTGCCCACAGATATTTAAACTGGCTTGAGTTACCTTACTACCTCAAGTTGACCCAATTCCTACTTGCAAGTAAAATTGTATACAAATCCTCATCCTGACAAGCAGCCATCACCATTCTTAATCATTACCTCCCTAATTGCCGTCTTCACTCATCTGAGAAACACCTCGTTGAAATCCATAAACCTAAAAATCTATCAGTAACTGCCTATATTCCTACTTAGTAGCCAAGGTCTGGAACAGTATTCCTACATATACTAGAGAAATGCCATGTAGTCACATATTCAAACAATCTCTAAAGAGATGTCTCCTTAACTCCTGGCTCTGTACATGTCTTATACCAGGCTGACACTACCCGTTACTCCTTCCTTCTCTTCCTTTCTTTCCCTGCTCTTCCTTCTTCCTTCCTTGTTTTATTTTGCTCTTCTTCCCCCCCCCCCCGTTAATTTCCTCCCTTATCCAAAGCACCAGTTCCTTCCCTGATAGCTCACCATTCTAACTCCATTTCTTAACCCCCCCCCAACTGCAAAATCTCTTTCCTTTCTCCTAGTCTTTTTCCCATATTGAAAATGCACTACTGATTGTACTTTATTACAATCTACTAAGCTCTCAGTATCCTATGATGGTTGTTCAATATTCACAGTATAATTTTCTGATTTGACTTTTATTTATCCTGTATGCCATTTCCTACTGCACTTCATGTAATAATATTATGTAGTTTATTAATTAAACTATATATGTTGGAGCTTTTCTCCCTGGGATTCATGCCCAGTCAGACTTTCCCAGTAAACAAATGCCAAGTAAATAAATAAATAAAATAATAAAATAAGGCAATTATACGGCAGAACATTTATCTTAAGTGGCTGGTTTGCTTGTAATATTTGGAAGTACCTCTGCTGCTTAACGTCTTTGCCATGTGGCCCATTTCATGAATGAAATGGATCCAAGGACCAGGAAGCACACCTATTTAATGAATGTTAAATAAATACAAAACAAATAAATTAATATATAAAGAGATACATAAAACAGACAGAGAGAGAGAGAGAGATAACTCAAGACATCTTCCTTCTTACTGTTTGCTATCTGAAGTTGACAGTACTGCACAGCATTTTAATATCAAGCAGTTACACATCTTGGATGTCAGTATTTTCTTTTGTAACTGGCCACTGAACTAAGCAATCATGGCTGATCTGAAAGATCAAACCAGTAACCACTTGAAACATATAAAACTAATAACAAACAGAGCACACCACCAAAAATACAAACTTGAAGGGACGCTGTACAACAATCTAAGAAATGTCCCAGCCAAGTCAAGATAAACATATTAATTTGAGTGCGATTGTTTCAAATGTGAAACTTCGGAATAGCATACCAACTCTGTTTATATAAATGACATCATTCATCACATGACACATCAAGGGAAAAAAACAAAAAAAGCAAAGTTAAAAACATTAAGTAAAATACTACATTAATATTACAAACCTTAAAATACAGATACAGCTTAAATAAAACGTCACATACACCCTGAAGATTTTACCTAAGTAAACTGTTAATAGAAATGTTGTCACTTAAACCAGGACTAATCCCTGCATTTGTTTTTATCTGCCAGAATTCTTACCAATACTATAAATATGTTCCCTTATCCTGTCCTCAAAAGCCAATTTGATTTTTCCAGTATAGAAAAAAGCACATTCCTGACAGCTGTATAAACAATACCCTTAATATGACAACTACAATAGAACTTAAGGGTGATATCAATGTTACCCACAGTATCCCCGTCAGTATTTAACACAAACCTGCAAGTATTTCAGCAACCACATCTAAAAGACCCCCATTTATCTTGGCTATAGTTTTGGCCAACATTCTTATGTTCAAACAGCTTCTTAAGACATGATCCACGTCACACTATAAACAATGGGGCAAACCCCATCATTTTCCCTATACTGCCTAACTGACTAAAAACACCCCATTTCCTTTGAATAATTTTTTTAATGTCTGAAAAATCTAGGATATAGGTGGTAATAAAAGCTGTCTCCAAAGTCTTAAAAGGGGGTTGCTTAATAACATTAAAACTATGTGTATTCCCCATAGGTGAGGCATATGTACGAAGTTCTCTCTTAGAAACCACCTCATCCATAATAGTCATACAGGATTTTTCAGAATATCCTCTTCTCAAGAACATGTTATTTAATTTTTCATACTCCAATAAAAAGGCAGAAAAATCAGAAACCATCCTAGCAGTCCTAATCAATTCTCCTTTAACCACTGTTTTTTTTCTGAAGCAGAGGGTGGCTGCCTGTAAAATGTAAAACAAAAATTTGGATATATTGGTTTTCTGAAAATAGAAGACACAAATCTGTCATTAGGTCTGTCTTTAGTTAACTCAATGTCTAAATAGTGTAGAGATTCATCAGAAACTCAGTGCGTATACATGAAAAAGGAGGCAGTGTTGATGTAATAAAGAAAGTCCTGTATGTTATCATGAAGGTCAGTCTACAAAAATACAGATATCATCCAGGTATCTAATATAAAAGGACCAACAGTTAGTAAACTTAGAATTTAGAATATGTTTGTTCTCCCACATCCACATAACAATATTGGCAAAAATGGGGGCAGAAGATGAACATCTCTCTTCTTACTGTTTAGCATCTGAAGTTGACGGTACTGCATAGCATTTTTGTATCAAGCACTTACACATCTTGGGGAGGTCAGTATTTTCTTTTGTAACTGGCCACTGAACTAGGCAATCATGGCTGATATGAAACATTCTTACACAGTCCCTGTTGCCTTCCAGTCCTAATAGTATGACAGATTGATGTGGTCCATTATGCCGTATATGCTTCTAATAAAATTCTGTATCATTTCTTCCTTCCATTAATCACATCAACTCAAATAATTCAAGTGGCACATTGTGCCTTGCACATTATTTCAACTATTATAAGATCACAGTCTGGGACTTTTTGCCTGCCTGATAGCTCTAAGCACCTTAAGACTTTCTGGTAACTGCCTACATACACTCACAGCCACCTTCTGCTGCCATGCACACAAATCACTTTTGAGAATTGTGAATATCTAGCCAAAATGATGGTTCATATATCTAGAAAGAATGTCAGCTGTCCAGCCTTCTCCTACTCTACTGCTACTCAGCACTATAACCAGGCCAACGTATGCTGAAGACCTGAGGAAGTCTCTACCTATGCCTCCCATGCAATAACATACAGACCTGAATGAGCTCTTTACACCTCTACCTCAGTTCCCATGCAATACACATACAGACTGAATGAGCTCTTTACACCTCTACCTCAGTTCATACTCCACCATATCTAAACACAGTACCCTCAGGTCTGCATCATCCAAACTCACTCCAGATATAAATCAACCTAGTGGCATGGCAAAGTTCCCAAGGCCATCAGGGCAGACAGCTGCCCACAAAAGTTGTATGTGGAAAGACTGAAAGCACTATCACTGGATTCTGTCTCCTACAGGCTACAAAGGTCAGTCTCTGACCAGGCCCTGATAGAAATGTCACAGATTCATAAATCAACAAATTGCACAAGGATCACTCACTGCAGGGGTCTTAACTTAGCCTTTGACATGAAAAAATCATGTTGGAGAGAAAGATACATCTTCCATAGACTACCCTTTCTCTGGAACAAGCTTCTAATTCACATAAAGCAGAGCCCCTCCCTGATGCTCTTCAAGAGCAACCTAGATCAATGGATGGGTAATTGTAATTTTACTCCTGGGGTGCCATCCATGTCCGTCGTGAATAGAGGCAGTTGGTATTAATAACCATACCATAGGGTCATATCTCTGTGAACTTCCCTCACCAAACTATTGATAAGTGGGGTAACTGGGGATAAATATGGCAAGGCTTGTAAAGGCTCTTGAGCCATTAACCTGGTAACCTCCTATGAACTTATGTTACAGAAAAAAAAGTCGTTGGCTTGATTTTGCTGTTTTGTACTCCGAGTGCCTGTTGTCAACATTGACACGAGTTACCACCACTTTTGTTTTTTTGGTGTGTTTGATACGCAGACATGCCAGTCACCACACAATGTGAGGACAAATTAATGGGCACCTGTTTCTCTGGTGCTATTTTCTAGGATGTCATGAGAGCCCTTAATTCTGTCCTCTAGCTACAAATATGATCTAATAATTATTTACATGGGAATGAGCAACCTTAGAAGCTCTTTCCTACAAGAGATGAAGAAAGAGATGGCTGATGTCTCTGTGTATGTTAAAGGGTTCAGGTAATGGCTATCTTGACATAACTATATAAACAGAAAGCAACTGACTTTGGTAAATGGATATGAGATTGGTGTCATTCCAAGGAAATAATTGTAACAATGTAAAACCAGGCAGGAACAGAGGTGGAAAAGAAAAAAAAATACACAAATCCAAATGTAATCATCAGTTTCCACCTCACCACCTGCCAAACCAATTCCAGAAAGGGCTATTACTTTAGTAAATGTACCAAAACTACCATGGAAGCACTATTTACGTTTTTATTATACTTAATTAATAGGTGTTAAACGTTTGGCACTTTAAATTACAGTTACACCTATTAATTAATTAATTAAGCTACTATTTAATTAAACTGATCTATTTTAACATTATAAATGCTTGAACTGCATGATATGAATTCCTTCTGATGGAGTCTGCTGTTAATAACAGACATAAAGCTCATTGTATAATAAAAGATTAAATACTGCTTCCATGGTGGTTTTGATATATTTACTAAAGTATCCTTCCTTTCTGGAGATGGTTTGCTGTATGGTACTGTAGAAACTGACTATTACATTTTTCATTCCAAGTGGATCCATTGTGTGTCAGTTTGGGAAGAAATGGATTTTTTTTTTGTATAAAGTCAGTCTTCTAGCTCCTCCAGATAACAACAAATATTTCAATATATATATATATATATATATATATATATATATATATATATATATATACATATGTACAAATTAAATGTTACACTGTTGAGTACTATGAATTTAAAGAATACACTTCCTGACCTTGAGACCTTTCTGACCCTTGTACACATACATGTGCAAATACTGGAGCTGGGTTGTAGCAAAATGATAACACTCCCTTTTCACAAGGTTTTAGGGCATGCTGTTCTTTCAGGATGTCGACTTATGGCAGGGGCACATCCATATTCATTCATAACTTCATCGCCTCACATTAAAACAAGCAAGAAAATGGCCTAGAATATCTCAACATTATGGTGACAGTAAATAGATCAAATTGCTATCACAGTCAATTTCAAAACCCCTGTGATACTTAAACTACAATAAGTCTGTAGCTATTGATTAAAGCACAATATCTCTGGGAGAATTCAACTACCCATCTATTAGATGGAAGGCATATGCCACAAAAAAGAAATGCACCATTTCCTAAACTTCATAAACTCCAAATATTTGGACTAGTTATTGACAATCCACACCAGCATGACAAATCTCCTTTATGCTGTCCTCATCAATATCATAGATATTTACTCCACACTCAAAGTCCCCCCCATGGTAAAATCAGACCACCTCCTCATTGCATTTCCCCTTAAGAGTCAATCCAAAATCACAAAAAATGCCACTTTTTAAGGGAGTTCTCTAATAACTGTCTACTCTTCTTGCAAATGCAGATACTAACGAAGATCTGACTTTTATTCTCACCTAAATTCCTACACAGAAGCATCTATCACCAAATACCAAAAGTTAGGCAGTAAATATAAAAATAAGACTGCATGGCAGAATCATCCTATTAAAAACTATACATTACAACAAAGAACTTGTGAAGCTAAGGCATCAGCTTAAATTCCCTTTCTTTACTAGTAATCTTAAAATGGTCTCAGACATAATCATGTGATGTCAGGTACAAGCTAAACACAATCTTGACAAAACTACTTATAAAGCTTTCTTTATTTATGTTGTAACACTCAATAACAATACATAGTATTACAAAGGGGTTCTCTCTAGTTGCACTGGTATTACTGAACTAGAAGATATCAGAAGTGTATTAGCCGAAATATTTACCTCTATTTTCACCCTACTCTCTCCAACCTGCCCTAACTTCACCATAAACTCATGCCTGATACACGCTCCAACATCATCACAGAAAACGTCTTGAATGCAATTTCTAAAATCAAAAATACTAACTTTATGGGACCTCATAATATATATGACTGTCTCCCAGTTATTGTGAAGCACAGCTTAACCAATCTCCTTGTCATTCACCTATAGCTATCCACTGGATATGCATCTGAAGCCTGGAGAATGGCCATGGTAGTGACCCTACATAAATGTGCTCTACCACTGACCCTGGTAACAATATGATCATTAGTCTCACCAACACTATCTACAGGATTATGGAGAAAAACAGTATTTGTTTGTGTCTTTCGGCTTTTCCCGGTTAGGGGTCGCCACAGCGGAACTCTGGTCCACTAATAATTGGAAGTAGAGTTTTACATGCTGGCTTGCCGGACCTAACGCACAACCTTCAACGAAGGAATGCCCATTTACTCATGTCGCCATACAGAAGACGCTCTAATTGAGAATCAAACGGGCAATGTCTAACTGTGAGGCGACAATGCTACTGCAGCACCACCACTGCAGTATGGAGAAAAATACTATAAAGCTCATAAATAATCTGAAATCTGTTGAACATAACCAGTTTGGATTTGGAAAGTGTAGCTCTTGTCCACTGAACTAGGCAAACTTCTTTGAGAAGGGACTGAAGCACTGGATAATAGGAAATTTGTTCATATAGCCTGCACTGACATAGCAAAAGCATTCAAAATTATAACATATTGTGATATCATAATTAAGCTCACCAAAAATGTTCATAAAATTAAATGTTGATCCCTTTGTAACCCTACAGATTACAAGCTGGATCATGAAAAGAACACATTTAAGGGTTTATAAATGAAGCCTGACAAAAATGGATGCCAAATCATTTCATGCTGGGACCATTCCAACTTGGATTGCACTTCACTGCTATCCTGGCTGATGTCAAGGGTCTCCAGCTAAGTTCACTGATGACTGCAAACTTGACACTGTCAGTAATTCCCCCACTGATACAAATGTCCTACAGGATGATCTTACCAACAACAATTTCTGGTGTCAAGGCCATATCCAAAAACATAATGAAAACACATGCAACATACTACTCTTTGGGAAACAAGACTATGCCTGTACCTATGTCACTGATAACAGCCCTGATAAAGGTCACACCGCTGTCAGACACCAGGATATGTCTGTAGACAATGAAATCTCATTTTACCACCATATAATAACTCTAGTTAGGAGAAGCCTTTTAATTAGTATTCCTTATAAATAAGGGTATATTCTCTCAATCCAAGGAAGTCCATGTCCCTCTCTTCTCTACCTCTCAAATTCCTTACTGAAGAATTCTAGACAAAGCCAAAAATAATAGGCCAGAGGGCCAAACACACGGACAACTTTTTAATATTACTCTATTTAAAAAAAAAAGTTAATAAAAAACAGTAGGTTTTGCATCAACATGTGTTTTCAGACAACAATAAGAAGTATGACAGTGTAATGTTTGGCATTATCGAATGACCATAATCTTTAGGTATTTACAGAAAATCAAAACCTTTGTGAGCAACTAGGCAAAATACCAGTCAAAAATTACGGACATTCTGCAATGTTCTGGACAGCTGAAAGGTATGTTCTCTGTTCTTTCCTTATTTTGCTCATAATAGAATATAATGCCCTTTTTGACATGTTCTTATCAAGGCATACAGCACAACTTAAAAGATCCCAGTGACAGCAAGCTAAGACAATCTTACGCCAAGGGACTGGAGACCAGGTCACATTTCTCAGTCTCTTAAAGATTCTTGCTTAACAACACCAACATGGCTTTTTGGGCCATAAATGGCTCTATATTGGCTGACCTCATACATATCCTAGTAAGTGGTGACAGTAGTGACACTGTATCAAAGGATCTAAATCTGTACTACAATATTAACAAAACTTGCTGGTGGGACAGATATCTCTCACAAGGGATCTCCTACTTATGGAACGCATTCTAGTCCAAGTCAAGCAAAGCATCCCCTTAGACCTTTTTAAAATAAACTTCACTGAGTGAAAATGATCCATAGAGTTACCCCTGGGTTCTCATCTGTGGCCCTCATAGACAAAAGTAAACTTGTAATCGGTACTCAGCAGGTAGGGTCCAAATGATCTACTGGATCAAATGCTTAGTATAAAGCTATGAACCTAAGAATCTACAAATAAGAATAGCACACAGCTAAACAACAGACAATATGATATATTCATGAAGCAAATGAAATAAGTTGTATGAAATGGACTTTATAAGAAAAAGATACAATGCACTAATAGTCAAATTCTTATACAGTCTTGGTAGAGTGAAGCAGTGTATGCATATAAGATCTAAGGCAGGGTAAGGATGAATTCCCCTTACATAAAAAGACAATTTTGGCAATAAATAAATAAATAAATCAGACTCCATAAGTAAGATGCTATGTGAATGGAAACTGCCCTAAGAGTCAATTGGTGCCAAGGCTCACTGAAGGAGATTGCCTGTCTATATGTGAATTTGGTAAAGTAATAGGTCTAAACTTCCCAGAACTAAACTGTTTGTTTTCTATAGTTAACTATGAGGATGTCTGTATAGTTAACTATGTGTGGGCTTAACAAAGCACCTCTTCAGGACAAAGAACTGCATACACCTATTGTGGAAAGCCATGTTGGGTCTTCCTAAAATTTAAAATAATACAAGCTACATAAGTACTGATATTATCTCTTTTTGTCTACTGAGCAGCCATAAATCACATATAGCAGATGCCCTCCACAAAATCATAGAATCATAGAATGTACAAGGCAACAGAGCCATATGATAATTTATGTCTTACGAGTACCCACCCTTAAGCCTTACCTCCTTTTGGAAGGAGCAATAGACCAGTCATACTAGAGATTAATTTATGAATACACCTCCAATTGTCTAATTCTTTCTTAAAAGACGATAGAGCATCACATTGTTTGATTTGGAGTGGAAGTTTATTCTAGAGAAAAGGAAGTCAAAGTGTGACAAATCTGTCTCTCTATTGTTATTTATTTGCTGAATGAAGTTCAAATCTCTTGTTCAGGTGCTTGAAGGACTTTTTGTTATTTATTATTTTACATTTGTTGACCGGGATAGTCCGACTGGATTTATGTCCATTTTCAGCGGAGGCCCGGGGAGAAAAGCTCCAGTTACAGAATATAAAGATTACACAGAAGTTCAGATACACAGTAAAATATCACACAAAGAGTCAAGCATATTTACAAGTTAGTTTAGTGAAGCCCTCCAACAGGGACACTCGAGTTACACAGTGTCATCTTAAACAAAATCAACAGGTTACAACAAACAGTTTTGAGTAAGAAATGCTTACAATATTATCTAGGTAGGGTGATAAATATTGTTTTTTGTTTGTTTTACATGGCCAAGGCAACTAGCCTCCCTTGGTTGCTCAGGTACCTTTGGCCTATGACCTTTTATGTCAAAAGCGTTGTGGTCTCTCCAGCTGCTTGATATGTTAAGTAAAATACACTGCAGTGGGAGCATTGTATTCGATGATGGGCCTGATTAGTGCAGAATATGAAGGGGTAAGGACTCCTTTGGATCTATAGGATATATCCTTTGTGGTCAGCTATGCCAGAAAGAAGTATTTACTGACTGCTGTTGCAACATGATAATCATGGGGGGGGGGGGTGTTCTACCCATATTACAAGGTCTCCCACAAAAATCTTCATTTTAAAGTACTTTTTAATACTAAAACAGGGTAGTGTGTTTTTGTTGTTGTTGGCTTGTTTTGTGTTTGCCAAATGCAACAGTATTGCATTTTTATCATTTAGTTTTAGCGCATTTACAGAACACTACACATTAAAATGCAATTTAAGTATAGCATCCAGCTTGCAATCATCAGCAAACCTGGCTAACCATAGTTCCCCATTTTTGGTATGGAGATCAGAGAAGTATATTCTAAATAGCACAGTTCCTAGCAGAGATTCCTGTGATACCTCATTAGCTTCTTTCATGTTGTCTGATGACTCACTTGCCAGCCTTTCAGTGTGATTAACCTGGAGCACATTTTGCTTGTTGACAATGTTGACATTTGGTTTGGTATAAAATGCCTTGGTGAGGCAAAGGTATGCTGTATGAACATGTCAGCCATGTCCATGACTACTGTCCATGAATTTCTTTACCCTGTCATAAATATTCACCAGATTCATTAGAAATGATTTACCTGTAACTGCTGGGAGATCCCTCCTATAAGATTGTTTATATTGTTGTTTGTGATCCATTTCCTGACCATACAGATGAGGTCTATCTGGCCCGTTCAATCCTTACAGGTTCATAGGTTTATGGCATAAAGTTTCCTACATATTTTGTATTTGCAGATTATACCGATTCCTTGTACTTTCCACGTTACATACTGCAGTTTCCTTTTCCTTCTCTATTTCATTCTGTTCATTCTCATGCAGCTCTCAGCCTGGAATCATCAAAAATCTGGACAAAGGCTCATGAAAAATAGGTACAACTGACCAAAAATCTGTATGCTAATTAACATAAAATCTACATGCATAATTATGTCACCCTCACCCACTTGAGAGGAATTGTGGGATACCAACTTCTGAATGCAAATTTAACAGAAAATATTAAATACAAAATATAAACAGAACAATGGTCTTTTATTTATATTAATACTTGAACTTGTATCAAACTTTGAACTTGTACAAAACTAAAATACAAATTTTCTTTTATAAAAATAAAATTAACTGCTTTGACATTAATATTAAATAACACAAAATATAACCAGAACAAAACTGTTTTATTCATATTAACATCTGCACTTGTTTATATTAATATCTCCTACTCATGTCCATGAATTCCAACTTTCCAAGCCATGCGAGGAAAGTCTGGGTAAACCGTGTACACAGTTTGGGATGCACAATGAAGACACAGGACCCTAGGTGATACTAATATAAGCTCTTTACAGTTAGCTTGAGCATGTCATGCAAACAATGTGGGAGGAAATGCAGTAAATCTTACATATGAGGGTAACTCAATAATAGAGTCATTACTCAGTGTTCCAGTGCCAAGAAAAGATGTGAATATTGAGATCTGGATAGACAATCAAAAACTAAATAGTAATACAGAAGCAGATGTTCACTCAATTTTCGGAATGGAATACAATTTAGAGTAGCAGGTTGTCAAGTATCTGACCTCTATCGGGTTAAACAAGGGTTACTGGCAGATACCCTCATCAAGGGAATGATTAGCATCTCCTACCGCCATTTGAGCTATATGAATTCAATAAAGAATGCCCTAGAACCTTTCCTGGTAGGAGCTGGAGCCTGGAGACTATGTCCTGGCCTATATAAATGATATTGCCATCTTACTCAGTTCTGACAGGCACATTTATAACATCAGAGAATGGAACTAGGAAGATTAAAACAAATGTCTGGGATAATGATCAAAGTGAACACATATCAGGTAGGAATAGCTGAGCTTATCTTATTCATCCTGTGATTGGTGAAAAAACATTGGCCAGATCCTGCCAAGGTGGAGGCCATCTAGACATGGTTACCAAAAAACAGGTACAAGGATTACTTGAAACAGTATGGTATTATGTTTATATATTTATTACAGTTGGTAATCAAGTAGGTGGGCTAGTTTACAGACCTTTTTCAGTTGTAATACAGATCCATAGAGCAACATTTGTAGAAACAAAGCAGATGGATACATCAAAATATTAACAGTCCTGACTTACCTAAGTGATATAAATATATACTTGATGGTCTGCTAATTCATTAAGATACAGAGCCAGAATGAGACAAAAAGATTTCAAACATGCTCACAGGAAGCTCATTGTCCATAATAGTCTCTACATGTGAGCAGCAAACATTAAAGATCTTTACAGCAGTGCCTATGGACAAAAATGCTACTAAGAAGTCTATAATCAATTTTACTTGTGAAATGTTTATTCTGAAGGCAATGATATTAACTACAAAGCATATATACAGCCTAGATATGCAGTCACTGTTTAGCACTGGCTCCCTATTCTATTTAAGCAACAGTGACCCCAGGACTGTGCTTCTATTGTTACTAACTGGATGAACTCAGGAAGCGAGCATGCCAGTTTCAAGACCTCCAGCTTCTCAAAACAGGAAAAAAAATATTTTCTAAAAGGTATAAACATCAATTGTGATGGCAGTGCTAATGAAAGTTACCATTTTTATATAAATCTGTAAATTTCCATTCTTGAAACAGGGACAGGACACACAATTAAAAAGTACATGTAATATGGTATTTTTAAGTTTGGTGGCAGAACAATGATTGCCACTTGTTGAAAGTTAAGAGAAGTGCACATTTCTCTATTTAACATTTGTTTACCAGGAAAGGCCAACTAAGAAACACACACATAAGCACACACACATGTATATCCTACACATAACATTTACTGCAGTGCAGCAGCGTCCTTGTTTTAATTCTTCAGACAAGATCAATCCTTTACCTGCCGACCCACGTCAAGTTCATCAGACAGAATAACTGTGAAAGGGCCAGACTGTCATAATAAGTAGTAAAAATAACACTCTAAAAAGGGCAAAGTGCTCATTCTGCTATTTAAAAAAAAAAAAAAAAAAAAATATACACATATATATATATATATATATACATCCCCATGCCCTACACAAGTATAGATTTTTCTTAAAGAGCCAAGCTTAGTAGCTGGCTTTTTTTTTCTTAATTGGAGAAGTCAGGGGAAGAACTGGTACTGGTAGTCAAGAATTTTTTCATTGCTTCTCTGCTGCCTGATTATGAAGGGAGAACTTTCAAAAGAAGAATTCTAAGACCAGTGGCTTCGGACTGGTCTGACTCTGCTGCAGCTGCACTTTAAGTAATGAACAACTTGGGGCTCGGTGGTTGCTCTAAATTTTAATTTAAAACAAAAAACAGCTGTCTACTCACGAGTCGTCCACTCATCTCACCACTCCATTCATTCATTGACTCTGATCTCCTGAGCCTTGAGTGCTGCAACCACATTACGTATGGAAAAAGGTAAACAGAGTACACACACCATCGAGCCCTTAGCTGAATTCCGACCGGGTGGGAGTCTGTCTCACAAAGCTGATGTCATTGAGCATGCCCTGCACATGATGACATTGGCAAGAAGTTTGTTCAAAAAAAAATTTGAAAAAAGATAACCGGGAAATTCAGGAATTAATGGGGTCACTCAGGAATTTGTGGCACCCCGATATTTTGCCCTCAAAATCGGTATTTGTAGATAATTGTTATATATAATATAATACAGGGAGATAATACTCCCTGTCTCTAGCTGCAGTTAGTCTCCCACCCCCCTTCCCTGTTCTTTTTGTGATATTAATCTTGGTGGCTTTGGAACTGCCCGCCCCTGCTGTAAATCTGTTTCTGGACACTCCTACTGGGCCCATCTCATTTGCTCACTCAACTGAGTACAGTGAGCTCATATTTTGATTTCAGACACTCCTACCAGTCCCATCTCCTCTGCTGTGCACAGAGAGAGCACTTGGGAAGGACACCCCCTGTAGCATTTTAATCTGCCCTGTTCCCTCCCTCTCCACAAAAAAAAAATTACTTATAGTTTCTTGAGCTGCTCTTACATAACTGTCTTCTACCTTAATACCTTAACCTGCTGTTCTGTGTGCTTTTAAGTGTTCAGGTGCTGCTCTTATATGATTTTTCATAAACTTGTTTTTGTCATTTTTAACTTACCTGCGTTTATTTAAACTGTATTTGCCTTAATATTGCTACACACATCGCCGCAGTGGTACGGCGGTAGCGTTGTTACCTCGCAGCAAGAGGTTCTCCCGTTCGATTCTCGGCTTGGCTTGGGAGTGCCTTCTGTGTGGAGTCTGCATGTCCTCCCCACAGTTGGGTAGCATTCAAAAGACATGCGTTGGTAAATGGGCGTCGAGCTGGCACCTTGGCATTTCGTAAAAAATCTACTGCCAATCATTAGCGGACAGGAGTTCCGCTGCGGTGACACCCCTTACCGGGAAAAAGCCGAAAGACAAACAACTCAAGTGTGCTAGCTTGTACTGCATTTAAAGTGTTTTTGCTACTGTCATTAGCTCATTCTTTCTAATACAGAGAGAACTTTTTGAGAAAGCCAACCCACTTAACTAAATATATATATATATATATATATATATATATATATATATATATATACATTCCAAGCTTGTTTTCTGCCTTTCCTGTACGTAGTCTAATCTAAATACAGATTTGCTGTATCCAGGATTGTTTGTAAGTTTCTGTGCACCAAGCCTTTCTGTGTTAGAGGGGAAGCCTTCTAGCTTATCAGTGGGAAAGGTAAGCACTAGGTAGCCTATCTACAACAAGATCCAGATACAGATTCTTAGTTTTAGCACTTGAATTTGCTTATCCGTGCTCAGCACTTGTTCAGAACTTGTTGTAAGCACTAAATAAACTACAAATTACTACAACACTCACCCTTCCTCATTACCTAGAGGAAAACAGTTTTGGTACTTACTTTCCTCATTTGCTTAGAGAAAAACAGCTCTTGTACTCAATGTCCTCACTTGTCTGGAAGAAAATATTTTTTTATTCAGGCATGTCCAAGGATCAGCTCCCAGTGTTCTCTTCTGTCTATCTGATGAATCTGGGCATCATGGGGCAATGTAGCAATTGCCTCATGTAAACAGACAACCCTCTCATACTACCACCCAACAATACAACCTGTGAGAGATACACTTATCTAGCCAAACTGGAGGTAAATCTCTCTCTAACCAAGACTGAACTTGATAGTCAAGAGGAGAAGGTAAACACTTGCACCACACCGTACTCATCATATAGTCCCACTAAACCTACACCACCAAAATCCACACACAGAAAAACAAAAACATTCACGGAGGCTCTCAATAATAATCTGCTCAAGCAACAGAGACCTCCAAAGCAGAAACGCAAACAACCTTCCACCACCAACACGACCCAAATGACACATAGACCACAGACTCAGTGTGCCACTCAACCACAGCCCATAAGGCAAAACAACGTACCCAACAAACTAGTCATAGGTGACTCTATAGTCAGGCACACTGATGTCCCACTCACCAAGCTAAACAAGGAGAAGGTCACTGTCAGCTGCCTGTCGGGTGCCAGGATCCACCACATAACCCACGCACTTAGGTCACTCCACAACAAGTACAAATATGACTCTGTGATTGTCCATGTTGGTGTGAACAACCTAAGATGTACCTCCCTGGACTACATGAAAAGAGACATGGAAAAAATCTCCAGTCTTGTAGCCCAGGCATGTATGACGCTAGCCCTGAGTAGTATCCTGCCATCGCCCAGAATGTTACTGCAGTACAAGGACAAAATGATTGACTTCAACAATTGGCTAAACTTCTGGTGTCATTCTAAGAGGATCTATTATCTGTCTGCCTGTAACAACATGGTCAACAGACCATGATGCTTTGCCAGTGATGGCCAGCACCTGTCACCGCTAGAATTCCAGATACTGGCAAAGGCTCTTTCCGCCCCTATAGTGTATTTTTTTAGGTAAGGGTCAAATGACAAATTCACCACCATAACAGGAACAAGCAAGCAAAAACTGAAGGTAATGCTACTCAATGCTGGAAGTCTAAATCTCAAAATGCACTCACTCAAGGCACTCCTTAAAATGGAGAACATCGATGTATGTGCAGTGACTGAGACCTGGTTCAAGGCTCCATATAGCACCCCTGCATTACCAGGCTATAACTCATACCACACTTTTTGGCCATCTAACCTGGACCGGAACACCAAAGGAGGAGGTGTGTCCATATTTATTAAGGATATCCACACCTCTGGGCTAGTTGCTCACCATAATGCAGCCAAGGTTATCCAAGTGCAACTAACTCTGGGCAAAACTGCAATCCAAATTGTAGCTTGCTACAGATCCCCCACCATGCCCCAGGATTCACACTCCTCTTTTCTTGATATACTGGAAAATATTAGGGTTCAAGCAAACAACCTAATATTGGGCGATTTCAACTACCCCACCATTTACTGGGAAAACTACTCATGTACCAACTCCTTTGCTCAGCGCTTTCTGGAATTCATAAATTCCAATGCCTTGGATCAACTTATCCACACTCCCACCCGGGGCAATGATATCCTAGACCTAGTCATTACCAAAATGAGTGACCGGTGTTCCACACCTGAAGTCAACTCCTCGTTGGTGAGATCCGATCATAAGCTAATCACCCTAGATATCCACATCCCACCCCCACCCCCCATTAAGGAAACCATGGTAAAAAACTTCTCCAAAGACAACTTCATGCTTCTTAAGACAGACGTGGTGAACTTCATGACACCCATGCAGATGGACAATACAGTTACGACTGCTGAATCCTACACAAAAGCACTCTATAAGCACTTACATGAGTGCATGGATCGTGTTATCCCAAACAGAACCAAGACACTATCCGCAAATAAAATGAAGCCAATCTGGTGGTCCCCTGCCATAAACAAACTCTACAACAGAAGGAAGAAATTGTTGCAAAAGAAAGTAAAATACCATGAATGGAGGAGCTCCTTGGTCATCCTCATCAAGAAGCTGAGATCCCTTATAAGATCCTCCAAAGCTAGCTATGAAAACAAGATTGCCACTGATTCTAAGGACAACCACAAATCATTCTATAGCTATGTCAAGAATCTCAATGGCAACACCCAAATCTGCTCTGAGTTACAGCACAATGGCACAAAAATTACAGAACCAACTGATATTGACAACATCCTGGCAGATAGGTTCATTGATAATCTTACCCCCCCTCTCACCCCCTAAAGGGCCTATATCTATACAGGAAGAATGCAGAGTCCCTGTAATCACAACTTCACAGGTAAAAGCAGCACTCTCTAAAGCCAAAAACACAGCATCCATGGGACCAGACAGCATCCCAGGCTGCGTTTTACACAAATATCAGAACAAACTGGCTCCCCATCTAAGCACCATGTTCAATCATAGCCTCACGTCAGGCTTTGTGCCCACTGAATGGTGCACAGCAACAGTTATCCCACTCCGCAAAGGGGGAGCCACCACTGATCCTGGGAACTATCGCCCTATTAGCCTGACGGGCCTCGTCTGCAAGGCCATGGACCGCATCATCATGGATTTCATAAACAAAGACACTGGTAACCTCCAATCTCTGGACCCCACCCAGTTCAGGTTTGTGAAAGGCAGATCTTGCCTTCTGAACCTGGTCAACTTCTTTGAGGCAGTCACCAAAGCTGTAGATGAGGGTAAGGTGGTTCACACAGCCTATCTTGACCTCACAAAGGCTTTCGACACCATCCCCATTCTGGAATTAAAGCTAAACTCACTAAACTAGGTATAAATTCCTATGTCACAAGATGGGTTGCCAACTGGCTCACTGACAGAACCCACACTGTAAAAGTTGCAGACTCCAAATCTGACTTCAAACCAGTGGCAAGTGGAGTACAACAGGGTTCAGTCCTGGGACCTCTCCTGTTTGATATATACTTCTCTGAAGTACAGGCTAACACAGAAGGCCTCTGGCTAATGAAGTTCGCAGATGACTGCAAACTAGGAGCTATAGTCAAGTCCGCAAAATGATGTGGACATCTTACAGGACCACCTCACTGAGACAGATGCCTGGTGTCAGAGCCACGGCTTCAAGCTCAATGCCAAAAAGTGCATTGTTATTCCCTTTGGTAAAAACTCTGTACCCATGAACTACCACATAGGCAGCAATCTTCTTAACACTGAATGTGGTACAAGAGACCTTGGGACCCAAGTGGACAGTAGTCTCTCCTTTGATAATCACATTGTCACAGTAGTCAGGAAATCCTTCTACATAGCACACCTCATCACAAAAGGGTTCTCATCCAGGAAAAGAGAGGTCATTGTTCCCCTCTACTCAACACTTATTAGACCCATTATAGAGTACAGCGCCCCTTTTGGAATGTAACTCACAAGACATCTGCAGCAGCTGGAAAGGCCACAGAAGTACCTCACAAAGAGAATTACTGGCCTCAAACAGATGCCCTACACTGATCGCCTCAATAAACTCCAGCTTTACTCTGTAGCATATCGCCTACTCCTAGGTGATCTCTGCCTAACATATAAAGCTCTGTCAAACCCAGAGCTGTTGGACATGCTACACCTAAAGAAATCCCAATCCCAATCCCTCCAAGTTACATGCTCTATGGACCTAAACCTTGTCACCACAATAAACAGGACTTGCTGGAGGGATAGATTCCTGTCCCAGAGACTTCCCATACTCTGGAACAAGCTACCCATCTATGTCAACCAAAGTTCCTCATTAACACTCTTCAAGAAAAATCTTTATGAGTGGATGGGAAATAGGAAATACACCCCAGGGATCACTTCTGTGGCTCTGCTCGACAGGGGCACAGGAAATTAACTTTCTTGGGTTGGCGTAAGCAGGGAACTTTGTTGGCTAGGCTTACTTAGGCCCATGGGCCAATAGCCTAGTACCTACCTATGAAATCGGTGCAGTTGAGGGGTATGCTCATGTATAACATGTTTTATCAAAATCAATAATCTCTTTTGCATAGTTCCTCCACTACAATTGTTTTATCATTAAGCAATGATTTCTAGTCAAACCAAAAGTTCCCTTCTCACCCCACAGTTTGGACTCTGACCCTAAGTGAATCAGATTCCTTTCATCCCTGACACAAAAGTCAAGTGGACCCAATACAGAATCTTTAGCAACATACCCATTAAAAGAATGTCCATTTCTGGTCTGAAGCCTTACTACATGTCATATTCTTTCTCTGTGCATACTCAGCTGTATTATACTATTCCTTCTAACAGTAGCAACAGCAGCTGCATGTGTTTATTTTACTTCCCAGTTCCCTTTGGTATTTCTTTCTTTTTTTCATTCTTTACCATGTATTATTCACTGTTGCTGCTAGCAACTTCTTGTATCTTCCCTTCTACTTGCACATTTGAAAATAGCTCCAACTCTCAACCATTACTCTCAGCATTTGGTTCCTGCCTAGCTGAAGTCATCGGAACACAAAAGCATTTCTCTATGATTCTGATGCATAATGATTTCACACTGTGGAAAATCCACCTCCACAATATCTGTAAAATCCATATGTGAAATATTATTTTCAGAATCTCCATTTGTAAAATGTTCTATCTCCTCTGCAGGTCCTGCAGCAGTACTCTGTCCTCTGTCTTTCCCCTTTTCCTACAGCAGTCCTTCCACCAACACCCCTGAGTAAATAATTAAGGGAATTCACTAGGTGCCCTGGTCAAACTTCTGCTAATCAATGTCACTTCAGTGTTCCCTGAAAGGAAGTTATAGGTTTAATGGGACTAACCTAATAAAAAACACATAAACAAACAGATATGGATTTAGAAAAGCAACAGCATATTCAACATGCTGAAATAAAGCTTGTTCATCATGTCAGCATATGTGAAGGTCAGGAAACTGCATGGCTAATGGTTCTGACAGACTAAGTTGAGAATTTCTTGTGACTTACAAATAATTATAAAATTACAAATTTGTATGCTATATGCTTCATTATGATACCCAGTCTAAGCAGAATTGTAGCTTTCTCTTTCTTATTATTAAATTCTATTGTGAAATACATGATAGCTATATTAGAAACAAATTCAACTGTTGTCCAGGAGTAATCTACTGGTGGACGAAGATTGAATGTCCAAACTTCAATTGCCCAAGTTTAATTTGCTGATGACCAAAGTTCCTCCATAATAAATTACTGTCGGAGAGTTGTGTTGGCAGTGATGCTATTTCTAGGGTAATTTCTCCCTTCTTCAAGTTGCTGTGACCACAAAATTCATATATACAAGTTTGGGGTGTGGGATACTTCTCCACCATATTGATGGGTGCAGGGGGATTGCCCCCGCAAAAAAAAAAAAAAAAAAAAAAAAAAAACACTTTAAAATCATTTTGTTTTTTGTTTTTTTTTTTTGGTTTGTTTTTTATTTTTATTTTATTTTATTTATTTATTCATGTTTTGTGAATTTAGTTTGTGGATTACAGTCCTCAGTGCATTTGCTTTCACCTTCCCATAATGGAAGTGTTATCCATTGCATTCTCTTCATACTATTTTGATTACTAGAATGGCAAAATAGCAGGTAATAATATGTTTCCATGCAAGTGGAATATGTTATATTGTCATTGCTTAACCTTGACTTCTATATAAAGATATCTTCTTCAGTCAAGATTATCATCTGTGATATGATTTTTCTAGTTACCTTAAATCTAAGAATACTGCAGTGACTCTGTTATGAATTGCCTTTTAAATTCAAAATTGTAAGATGTAAAAGAAAATCAATTTCCCTGGTAAAAATATTGACTTTTTTATATGTACTTTTTTTTAGGATCTTGCTGTTGTTATGACTGCCATTCAGTGGCAGCTTTTCTTTCCCATAGGAATGGTAGATGTAAGTTTTCTGTACATTTGGGACTTCATAAGAATATATATGTATAAATACATTTCACTGCAGTGAAATATTTTTTTCTTCACAAATGAATTGCTTTGACTTATGACTGAGGTAAAAATTGATTCCATTTACAGCAACATATTTATTTTTCCTATGAATATGTTTTTATTTGGGAATGATAAACAGTAAGACAATGTATTCAAGTCATTATTTTATAGGATAGGAAAATATAAAGACCATGATTACTTCCTGTCAGTCTATTTTATTCATTGTAAAATTAAAGTGCACGATTTAGCCCTTTCTGATCTCCTGCTGAATGAAGAGACAAATGTGTTGTCTTACCTGCCATGCAACACCTATATCTGAATAAACAGAAAGTTGTGAAAATAAATTATTATATTACAATGCAGTTTGTATTCTGCTAGTAAATGATGGATATTGTGGAATTTTATGTGAGCAATGTAGCACTAAATATTTTGAGGGGAAAACATTGGCATAT
>NC_056737.1:1494511681-1494589181 GCF_019279795.1 Protopterus annectens | reverse complement strand
ACAGCAGTTGTAGCTGAAAAGATGTAAAGTGAAAAACATTATTCTAGTCCTACCAAAATGCTGCTTGCTGCCAAACTTGCATAAACTACTTAAAGAATAGTAGTACCAGAGAGATACATTCTCATCAAAAGCAGAGATCATGATTAAAAAGCAAAAATGTGACAAATTGTCACAATTTTTTTTGGGGAGTGGTGGAGGTAAATGATGCTATATGTTAAATTAATTGCATGGCATCTGTTCTTCTTATAAGAAACCTGGATTCAAGAAATAAAGAGCCCTTATTTCAGTGCTTTGACTTCATCAAACAATTTTACTCATAAATGTAAAGGAAGTAGGGGGATTAACATTTGAAAGTGTAACACTGAGATCAAAAGAGTTTTCAGTCATAGTATACTTAAAAACTGTAGGACAACAGCCCTTACAGGCAACCTTACCATATCTGGGAATACCTTTTATAAAACTACTAGCATTTTATTTTACATGCTAGATTTGTTCTATTATCTTGTTTTATTTGCAAGAAGAATTAGCCAATTCAGCAAATAATGAGCGCTGGACAAAAACCTGGATGAAGGAATAAAAATAGATACACATCTTTGTCCGTCGTAGCATTATAGATGTACTACAGAATTACTGCATTCTTCCTAAGTGCACAGGGCCTTATATTGCCCTTATTATGTTGGCAGCATATCATTAACTATTGTTAATGTAGTCTGTTTTTGCTTCATTTCATCTTTTGTCACTGGCCTGTACTTGTTTCAGTACTGAAGCAGTTACAGCATCTCAGAATGAGGACATGTCATCCTCTGTATCCTCTTTTCTAAGGTCTCTTATGGGACCTACTTTGCCTCAAGATTCCTTTAGGATCTAGCTATTGTTTTACTGCAAAAGGACATATTTGTACCACCTAAAACCCATTCACTCCACATTGTGAATTGCTGTTGCTTTTGATGCAAAGGTTGACTTTCATTTGTATCAGCATATGGCTAATGTGAAAATGTAGTACACACCTGGGGCTTTATGATTCAGCTGACAATGCAAATCCCAGTGGGACATGAGAAGGACTCATTGCTTTTGACTGTAAGTTCTGTGCTCAGCTTCATTATCCATTCATTTATTACAGCTAAGTACTGATCAGAATGACATCACATGTGATATCATTTAGTTTGGAGTGAGTAGAATAAATATAGTTGTTAATAATTTACTTTGACTATAGTTCGCAGCATTTTGCTTTCATATTTGTATGAATTATACCACTGACTGCAGATGTTTTAAATAACCGCATCACTGGTTGATTACTGGAGTTCAATTTGTAATGAAGTACAGTTTGTAATATTATAATTACTGCCCTTCAGGGCATGATTGGACTTGGTTGTGAATATAGATGTAAATATCTTTCTTGAAATACTATTATCACAGTTTATGCTTGCACAAGTTTTTAAATGGCAAGGATAAGCGTCTCTGCAATAATTCTGTATAACAAGTGCATTTAATGAAAATGTGGTGGCAGCTACCAATCGACATATCAGGAAAGGTTAGTAGGGCAGGGAAAAGCAGAACAACACACACAACATTATCCAAAAGTCCTCCAGAGCTCTCAGGCTAAACAAAAATTCGCCATGTTTATTGTTTTTTTTTTTTTCATGTTATAAAAGCATTTCATTTGTACACTTGAGTAGAACAGGTAAAACAGTCAGTTGCATACTGAGACAATCTTCATGCATGATGTCTTGTTTTTCTACTTTAGAATAGCCAAATTTTACATATAGAGTCCATTGGTTACCAAAAGCCAATGAAATTTTAATATTTACCTAATTTCATATTACATCGGTTGTCAACTGCTTATTCACCCTCTCCTTCAATCCAAATATAGAGCCTCTAGCAAATTATTCAGCTAAAACTCTGTGTGTGTGTGTGTGTGTGTGTGTGTGTGTGTGTGTGTGTGTGTGTGTGTGTGTGTGTGTGTTAATTATGTCCCTGTTCTCAATAATCCTGTACCAATAGGGTCATTTTTTTAATACTTACATTCTTCGTACTGTCCCTTAAATCTTGAAGCTTATAGGTTTCTCCCAGAAGAATAACATCCTGCAGTACATATCCTTGCCCATCATAACATTATACATAGGGCTAATTGACCTTTTCTATTTTCTCGTGATTGCCTTCTTAGCAATTAATAGCTGAGTCCATACTAAACACTCCATCTCTAAAGGGAGGAACAGCATATCATATTCTAGCAAAAAGAAATACATCATAGAAGACTGCATTGGCTTAAATTAGATCCCTTAGTAAAAGCACTAGGGGTGATTTAAAACCTCAGAGGTTAGATTCCTAAAAGATATGCAACCAGGTGTCTGTTGCATGACATCTCTTTCTGGAAATATTTTTGGTATCCTGTCTGGGATATAAAACATTTGTACTAGCATTTCCACGCAAATATTCTGTATTTTCTTCCTTTAGTTGCAACTCAAGGAAGCCATACTATTTCCCCTCCAGTAAGAATCAGTTATGTCCCTATTCAGTGCTGCAGCCCATCTTACCTTTTGTGTTTGGATTAAATTTTCCTTCATAAATTGTACAGCTCCAGCTGCTTCAACAATCAATCATCTGGTGCCTAAATTATCGAAACTCAAGGCTGTATGCCAGTTTATTACAGGTGGCCAGTTCAATAGCTGCAGCCCCCTCTGTAATCCCTTGCATAGCAGTCTTTTACCAAGAGGTTGGGACATCGTATGTCATAATTTCATTATTCTCTACCAACTGATGTCATCATCTCAACACACAGGTGATGTCATTATCTCAACACACAGGTTTCTTTTTCCCCAGTACCATTCTGCCAAATGCTGCTTGCATTCCCATTTAGTCTTACCAATAGAAAGTAGATTATTCATCCAAATCTTTAGATGTTTGTGGTTAAAAATGTGTATTATTTCCTACTTTCAATCTTGCATGATATGTGAATTAAATACTTCACTAGTTGATCCCCAAATTAACTCTAACAAATGATACTTCTCAACCATACCTCTCAAACTCTTAGAACAAGAAATCTGGACAAAGCCAAAAATAATGGGGCAACAAAGGCTCAAAAATTGGGACACTTTTAACTACTGCTCTTACAAACTTAGAAAGTATATAAAAATACAGGTTTGGCATTAGCATGTATTTTCTGAAGGATATGAAGTCTAAAACTCAATTGTCAGACATTATTTTCTGACAGCAAACTTCAATGATCTGCCAGTGATTTGCCAGAAAATAACGCATTTATGAGAAACGGCCCAAAAATAAGAGGCAAAAACCTGGACATTCTGCAAAAATCTATATAGCTGAGAGGTATGTTCCCAACATTCCTGTCTTTCTCTGTCACCATTTCTTTCCAACTGGCATTGTAATTAATTGACTGAAATCTGCTTATAAATGTTAAATGTGTAGCTTGTATATCATTTTTCATATTTGGCACTCCTAAGTCTCCCATCTGGTTAGGGACCTTCATTCTTGCCCATGCTATCTTTGGCATCCAGCCCTGCCATGGAAAATCTTTCATCTAGCTATCAGACCTGTTAATTTCTCTACCCTCAATTGATGACCAGAATGTCTATGAGAAATAAAGGATATGTGAGATCACATGTCAAAGAAGATCCTGAATGCCCTGGTCAAAGTTAAGATTTAGACACTTTCATCCTTGCAAGTTGCTACAAGCCTTCTGTTGGATTCTGGCTAACATATTTTTGGCTGATTCTCTTTTATCTCTAGCCAGCTGTATCCATAAATAGGTTACCCCATTTGCTTTCAAGCAGCTGATCAGGCATTATATAAACATTCTCTATCTGAGATATATATAGCCAATACTTGAGTTTGTAGTACATTTTCCTTTTAGCCTGAGAGGCCATTACATTTCTATAATACAGCCTACAATAAAGGGAGATACACTTTTAATTAGAACATAGATAGTAAAATATCCTCCACAAATAGTGTTATTATTAAGACTGGTAACCCCCAGGAGTATTCACGGATCAAAGAAGATCTGATCCATTCCACCAAAGGTTCTAACTATAGAGAAAATAGGGCTAGGGAAAGGGGAGAGCCCTGTCTAAACCCACAGAAAATTGGAAACTTATATGATGGGGGGGTAGATCTTCTATTTTCTAACAAAACTTATAAACAAGATCTTATCCACCTAATCTAGGGCCTAACATTTTTTTAACATACCTCTCTTTTCTAAACTAAGTTAATTATGTCCCTGTTCTCACTAATCCTGTACCAATATGGCCTTTTTTTTTAATACTCACGTTCTTCCTACTGTCCCTCCTGTCCTTTAAATCTGGAATCTTATGGGTTTCTCCCAGAAGAATAACATTCCACAGTACATATCCTTGCCCATCATAACATTATACATAGGGCTAATTGAGCTTTTCTATTTTCTCGTGATCGCCTTCTTGGCAAATAATAGCTGAGTCCATACTAAACACTCCATCTCTAAAGGGAGGAACAGCATATCATCTTCTCCTAGAAAAAAGAAATACATCATACAAGACTGCATTGGCTTGAACTAAATCCCTTAGTAAAAGCATTAGGGGTGATTTAAAGCCTCAGAGGTTAGATTCTTAAAAGATATGCAACCAGGTGTCTGTTGTGTGACATCTCTCTCTCTTCAGCAGGTTAAGTCAGTTTCTGAAAATATTTTTGGTATCCTGTCTGGGGTATAAAACATTTCTACTAGCATTTCCATGCAAAGATTCTGTATTTTCTTGCTTTAGTTCCAACTCAAGGAAGCCATACTATTTATCTCCAGTAAGAATCAGTTACGTCCCTGTTCAGTGCCCAGCCCATCTCACCTTTTCTGTTTGCATTAAATCTTCCTTCATAAATTTTACAGCACCAGCTGCTTCGACAATCAATCATCTGGTGCCTAAATTATCTAAACTCAATGGCATATGCCAGTTTATTACAGGTGGCCAATTGGATAGCTGCATCCCCCTCTGTAATCCCTCACATAACAGTCTTCTACCAGAAGGTTGGGACCTCATATGTCATAATTTCATTATTCTCTACCAACTGTCAATATCTCAATTCACAGGTTTTTTTTCCCCACTACCATCCCACCAAATGCTGCTTGCATTCCCATTTAGTCTTACCAACAGGAAGTAGATTATTTATCCAAATCTTTAGATGTCTGTGGTTAAAAATTTGTGTTATTTCCCACTTTCAATCTTGCATTATGTGTGAATTAAATACTTCACTAGTTGATCCCCAAATCAACTGTAACAGAAGATACTTCCCAACCATACCTCTCAACCTCTTAAAACAAGAAATCTGGACAAAGCCAAAAATAATGGGGCAACAAAGGCTCGAAAATAGGGACACTTTTAAGTACTACTCTTACAAACTTAGAAAGTAGATAAAAATATAGGTTTTGCATTAGCATGTATTTTCTGAAGGATACGAAGTCTGAAACTCAATTGTCTGTCATTATTTTCTGACTTCAAACTTCAATGATCTGCCACTGATTTGCCAGAAAACAACATTTTGATGAGAAACAGACCAAAAATAAGAGACAAAAATTTGGACAATCTGCAAAAATCTATATAGTTGAGAGGTATGTTCCCAACATTCCTATCTTTCTCTGTCACCTTTTCTTTCCAACTGGCATTGTAATTAATTGACTGACATCTGCTTATAAATGTTAAATGTGTAGCTTGTATATCATTTTTCATATCTGGCACTCCTAAGTCTCCCATCTGATTAGGGACCTTCATTCTTGCCCGTGCCATCTTTGGCATGCAGCCCTTCCACAGAAAATCTTTCACTCAGATCTCAGACCTGTTAATTTCTCTACCCTCAATTGATGACCAGAATGCCTGTGAAAAATAATGGATATGTGAGATCACATGCCAAAGAAGAACCTGAATGCCCAGGTCAAAGTTGAGATTTAGACATTTTCATCCTTGCAAGTTGCTACAAGCCTTCTGTTGGATTCTGGCTAACATAATTTTGGCTGATTCTCTTTTATCTCTAGCCAGCTGTATCCATAAATAAGTTTCCCCAGTTGCTTTCAAGCAGCTGATCAGGCATTATATAAAAGTTCTCTATATAAGAGTTCTCTATCTGTGATATTTATATCCAATGCTTGAGTTTGTAGTATATTTTCCATTTAACCTGAGAGGCCATTACATTTTTGTAATACAGCCTGCAATAAAGGGAGATACACTTTCAATTAGACCATAGACAGTAAAATGTCCTCCACAAATAGGGTTATTATTAAGACTGGTGACCTCCAGGAGTAGTCATGGATCAAAGAAGATCTGACCCATTCAACCAAAGGTTCTAACTATAGAGCAAATAGGGCTAGGGAAAGGGGAGAGTATTATCAGAGTTCTTATTAAATTGTCCGCTGTATGCCTGCCCTCCACAAACTTGGAGTGATCAAAATTAATTATACCATGAAGCACTTATTTAAATCTAGTTGCTAATATTAGCATGAATAATTTATATTTATGGTTTAGGACTGAAATAGGTCTGTAAGATGAAGTTTGTTTGGGGTCTTTGTCTATTTCAGTAGTAGCATTATAACTGCCATTTTCCAGGTGTTTGGGATCACCATGTTATGAATAACTGTAATAAACAGTTTCTTCCATGAGGACATACAAATTTCTGCCTTTAATTTCCATTGTTAAGTTGAAATCCCTTCACTCTCATGGGGATTTATTAACCACAGTTTTTCTGAAGGCATCTATTATTTCCTGATTTATTTATTTTATCAGTTTATAGGGGTTCTGACTTGTTAGCTGTGGTGGTGAGATTTGTTTCATAAAGTTCTCATAATCCTTCCGTATTGACCCCCCACCCAACTGCTCAGTAGCATCCATCTCTGCATAATAATTTTAAGTACCCTTAGTGCATCTTGAATATGGATTACTTCAGTCTCGTGCTGGAGGTTCCACATCTGATAAATAGCCCTAGCATCTTTCTGAAGTCTTAGTCTCACTGCTAGAGATTTAACATTTGCTGACATTTTTGAAATTATATCAATTGTATTGCATTTTTTTTCATTAATATTCTCTCATCTTCTATGTCCTATATTTGAGGTAGCAAGGGCCCTTTCCTAGTCTGCTCATCCCCTGTGATGTGGTTACCTTTTAGTTGTAACTTCCTTAACTCTTCTCATAACTGAGTTGTCTGTCACCTTTTCTGCAGGACCTTCTTCTTGTCCTTATTGAGTATCTCACTACATATTTCAGTTTTGAAGAAGTCCCTTCCTCTCACTGTGTAGATTTCATTTTGAGTCATTCTATTCTGAATGATTGTTCTTATCTCAGTACTAAAACAGTGTTTTTTTTAAATGTTGGTATTTTTGCCCCTCCATCCTCCAACTTGAGTGAGACATTCAACGTAATATGGCCTGAAATAATAACCAGTTGTTACATGTTCCAAAACATTTGTCTACTTCATTGATATCTATATTCTCCTATCATTTCTTGATCAAAACTCAGGTCAGTTTGAGTAGGAGGTATATCTTCAATCTCTATTATCATCAGTTTTCACTTTCCAAATATCCATTAACCCCAGAAGCTGAAGTAAGTTTCTATTTGTGAAAACCAAATCCCAGCAGCCAGCAGAAACAAGTCTTGTAGAAAGAAGTAAGTACTTGAAAATCCACAAAAGTTAAAAAAATGCAATTTATTCTGACAGAAAATACGTAAGTGCTTTCACGGTTCTAAGAAGACCACTTCATCTGATGAAGCGGTCTTCTTAGAACGTCGGATGAAGCAGTATTATATATATATATACCTACACGGAAAGAAAATCAACATCACATACTGTTATACAATGTTAGAAATACATTGTATATTCAAGGTAATTTTATACAATTGCACATTAAGAGTGCTGTTATTTGAAAAGCAACATTTCAAGACTATCTTAAACACTAAGTCTTCGTATGATGTCCAGATCTTATTCTGAGCACTTCTTTTTTAGTCTAAATAGTAGTGCTATTAAATTTAAAAATTATTGGAATGCAAGAACCGAGTTTGATTTCCAATTTTTTGTAATGACTTTTTTAGCTATTGCCAGTAAACTAAAGAAGATTTTTGTTGTTAGTACTATTGGTCTAGATAAAGATGATAGATTGGTCTAGATTAAGAACAATTATCGCACCGTAGCCCCTTAAAAACATAGTCATCTCTTCTCAAAATACATTTAATTTTTCACAATCCATAAACATGTGCATCCAATCAGCTTTTACAAATTTATTAATTCTCCAACAAACTGAAAAAGTCATTTTATTAAACTTGGAGATGTTACAGGGAGTAACAAACTTTCTTTGTATAAATTTATAGAGAAAACGTTCCAGTATAAACTTGAAGAAGTTTGTCTAACTGATTTAAGTAATACAGAGTTGCTCAATCCACTACCGTCCTTTTGCATCAAAATCATTCTTTATAATTAACTTATATAACTTGGACAAGCTTCCTTTGTAGTTCAATTTTCCTTCAGTGATAGCATTCATATATTCATATAATGGGGGGATAGTTTTCTGTTCCTCTTCACTCATAGCATCTACAAATTAATGTAATTTCTTACTGATGGATAATATTAACTGGTCAACCATTTCATCCAGCCTATAATCTTACATTATATATTCTGGTGTATTAGCTTTTCCATTTGCAAAGCAATCAGACAATAATACTAATCAATTCATTTTTAATAAATTCATTTTAACATTGTTCTGAGGTTCTCTAAATCTAGAGGTGTATACAAGGGAAAAGCACATTTCCATTTTGATATTAATGGAGTTTTAAAAACATATTTCTTAAATGATTTAAGAATTTATTCAATATATACAGAATCTAGAGATTAAAATGAAAATTCTTCTAAGGTAAATTTTATTAACTAGATAAAATGATTACTACATGTATATTTCTAATGGAAAACAATTCAGGAACAGAGTTTGCTAAATTTTTATAAGTTCCTCAACTTATAAGAATTTAGCAAAATATTTTCATGAATGGTTTTCCATTGACTGGGTCTATATTACAGACAAAGTTACTAAACTTTGAATACGATATGGTCGACACTATATCATCGAAGTTCAGTAACATTGTGTTAGTAATAAAAAAATTAAAAAATGACAAGAATGGAAAGTAATTGTAGGAAATGGAAATTTTCTGTTTCCACCCTGTAGTGTACTGAAGCGCAATCTCGGAGTTGATATATTTAAGTAGTGGGGGGTGTGGGGGTTGCAGGGGGGCTTGCCCCCCCTGCCTACACCATTTCATTTTTTTTGTTTTGTTTTAATTTTTTTTTTTTTGGAACACTCGATGTTTTAACAGTTCAATCACTAAGGGTTGACCTTTAGTGATTCAAACTGTTAAATATTTGATGTTCCAATATAGACCCTCATTGACTAGTGTAGCTTAAGTCTATCCAGAGTATAACAGAGTTAAAATTTGTAGCAACAGAATAATATTCTACATCTGGGAAGTTAATACCACAATAATCTCATAATATTATATGATTTCTCTAAGCAGTTCTCATCTTTTTAGGATATGATAAGAATGAAGTTAACATTTTTTGCATCTTCTTCTTTTTGTCAGGTACTAGAGCTACTGAATGCAATCTCTCTCAATCTATATATAGTTGTGTGTGTATGTATATGTATATATATATATATATATATATATATATATATATATATATATATATATATATATATATGTAATATAGGTATATATAACTAGGACAAAATAATCATTTTAATAAGTAGTAACCTATTGTCAATTTTTTTTAAAATCATTCCATTTTTAATAAGAAGTACATCTTCTTCAATTTTTTTTTTTTAATTATTATGAATAGTCTTACATTTTTATACAGTTTTATTCCTAAATATTTCAGTTGTTTTCCTTTACAATTATATTTATGTTTACCTTTAAATGTACTATCTAGTAACTAATTTAAAAATAAAGTTTCAGTGTTATTATTGTTATTATTATTACATTTCCACAGCAATGCTTCTTAAAACTTTTCAATTTCCTCATCTATTTCTTCAAATGAATAATTTAAATCTCCAATAGTTAGTAAAATATCATCTGCAAAATGCTGTATTTCAGATTGACAATCCTTGTTAATTGAGAATCCATTTTTTCATCAGTTCTTATATTACTAGCTAAAGGTTCAATGACTAATGCAAATAGTAGAGAGGACAAGGGACTACCTTGTTTTTGCCTTTGTTTAAAGTGAATCTTTGAGAAATGTAAGATCAATTTTAATATATGCTTTGGAGTCTCTCTATATATATTTTTAATATTCCAATATATTATTCTGGAAATCCAAACTCTTCTAAAGTTTTAAACAAGTGGGTCCAATCTACAGAATCAAAAGCTCTTGCAATATTTAAGTGAATTAGGGCCAATTTCTTCTTCATTCCTTTTGCTAAATCTAAGATAGTTACTACCCATTTTATATTATCATACATTAATCTATTGATTATAAATCCTGTTTGATCGTTGCCAATTAATTTATATTCTATATCTCTTAATTTAAATGTTTTATAGTCTACATTTAATAATGAAATAGGTCTGTAAAAGGAAACTAAATTATTATTCTTTCCTTGGTTAAGTATAGTTGAGATTACAAAAAATTTCCATGAGTGATTGTTTTGTCACTCTGAATTATACAGAAGACATCACTCAGAATTTCTAAAATATTCAATGGAAGCAGAATATATAATTCCATAGTTAAATTATTCAACCTTGGATCTTTATTGTTGTTCCTCTTTTTTTAAGTTTTTTAACATCTTTTAGGGAATAGGCTTATTCAGCAGAGATATCTGTTGGTTATTAAGTTTACCAGTAATATTTTTCTTTGAATACTTGTCAATTTTGTAATCAGCAGGATTATTATTTTTTATCTTTTTAAGCATTTCCTCTATGTCTGAAGTAAGCTTTTTTGTGAGAGGAATTCTGTCATTAATTTGTGTCTTTTTGCTTAACATCTTACTTCACAACTTCATAGGTTCATAGATTCATAGGTGTCTACTAAGCTAATGACAACAAGGACCTTTTAAAGCCTAGCTATGCATCCCAAATCTCTGACAAGTTCTGGTACCCTTGATGAGTGTAAGCAGGGGCTTGGGATGTGAAGCATTTATAAGAATTTTAGATAATCTATGCAGATTTTTTAAAGTCATCACATAACTGTGTAATTTTATGTTTTCTAAAGCCACCTCTACTTTATCTAGTAATAGGTTTGATATTTTATCATTATTTTTTTAATGATTTCAATATTATCTAATTTCTTTGTTTTTCAAATCTTGCTTTGTGCATTTCATCTTGTATTTCTTTTTATTTGGTTTTAATACAGTAAATAAACAAATCATTTATAAAACAAACTATTTACAGAAGTCCACACTGATCAATATATCAAAGTTATACATCAGCAACAAAATTTACATTAATGTGTAGAATTAGACGTTCTTATCTTTATGTATGTAATTCACTACTGCAAACAATTCCTGCTATACCAATAAGTTCAGCACTAGAGGGGATAACTTTACTTTTTCAATTTTTAATAATTCACTAAAACCCAAAGGAATGAGCACTCATAAAGGACAACCCACTCTGAGGTGCAAACAATTTTATTCCAAAGCAAGGCAAAAAAATCACATAAACACAAAACACTTAATGTTACACCACATTTTCTTCATGTACTCAACTTTATCAGATGTATGCATACCCAGCATTGTCCCCATTAATATACCCTAATTAAAATCATCCAATTAAAAACAAGTGTTAAGATAAAAATTGAATATATTCATTTCAAGTAAAAATACAGGTACATATTTTCATTTGTAACAAATACACATCAAAACTAAAGCATACTAAGAACCAATACATATTAAAAGCCATATTATAGAAATGCAATAAAAATACAATAAATTCAAAAAAGGGGGTTAATTTTAACATGGGTGCCAGGGAGACTGAATCATTCAGACATGGATAATTTTGGCTTCTAAAACTAAATGCCAATATAGATCCTTATATTCTAATGTAGTCTCCCATGGACCCCCCCATTTGTCTATAGGAACAACTTCTAGCACAACAAAGTAAAAAAATAGCTTTGTGGCAAACCATGGTGTGTCTATATAAAACATAATTGCAATTTTTGGTCTTAATATCATAACCATGCTCTTACATTCTGGTCCTTAGTTTTCTTTTGTTTTTTTCCTATGTGGCATGATGAACAATTATTGCATGTTTCTAAATAGACCACCACATTTGTGTTACAGTTTGCAGAGCTGTTACTTTTAAAACGTTTGTCCCTACTTTCCAAATAAATACTTTCACTGGTTTTCAAAAAACAACATTGGGGGCAGCAACCACGTTTGCATGTTCCTATCTTATCCCCTTTAGTATTTAACTTCTTATTGTTTTCTAACAAATTCTTTATATTAGCCCCTTTCCTGTAGGTAAATTTAAGTGGCTTGTCTAAAATACCCCCCAAGTCAGAGATGCTGGAAAATCTGTCCCACTCTCTTTGTATATCTCTAATAATAAATGCATCACCGCTGTAGTCTGTTCTAAAGGCTCCTTCATAGCTATGCTGAGAAACCAAATTGTTTCTGTCCTTGGTTAAGACCACATTTCTTTTCCTTAATAATGGAGAAAATCTATCTTTTCTCCCCTCCAAAACCTCATTTTGAATCTCTTCAAGTAAGGCTTCAGGGTAACCTTTTTCTTTAAACATACTTTTTAATTTATGTGCATTCACAAAATCAGTGTCATTTGAAGTCATATGATTCTCCCTCACAAATTTCCCTTTCATCAAACCCCTATTTTGATGAGAAGGGTGGGCACTCATATAATGCAAAAAATAATTTGAATATGTACCCTTTCTAAAAACTGTAGATCTAAACTTATCATGGTCTTTCTTAATAGTAATATCCAAAAAAATCACGTGGTGGTAATTTATATCATAGGTAAATCTTTAAAAAGTAGCAGTATTAGTAATGTAATTAATACATTTTAACATTTTCCCTTCTGATTCCCTCCAAAAGATGCAAATATCCAGGTAATGCTTACACAATGTTCTGAGTTGACTAATTCAGAAGTAAATATATATTTTTATTCCCAGTGTGACAGAATAATATTGGCATATGTTGAGGCACAACTTGTCACTATTGCTATGTCATTCAATTGCTGGAAAAATTCACCCTCATATAAAATTAAATTATTCCTTGATACAACATTCATTAATGTCCAACAGGCTCTAAAATCATTATTATTAAGTTTGCAATAATTAGTCAATGCTTTCTCAAACCACACCATATCTTCAGAAGTTGCTGGTGTTGACATACTAATGCCAGAAGGTCTGTATACTGAACAGCATAATAATGTAGCAATACTGTTGCACTGGGGATTGTGCAAACATAATGAAGTGGCTGAAAAACACTGGAAACATGAGCCACAAGGCATCATAGAAAATGATGAAGTTTATATCACATGGTACCACCCGTTACCAACAGTTAAAAAGATAGGTGCTAGAAAACTGGATATAGTGGACCAAGAAAAGAAGACAACTGTAGCATTGATCATTGAAATCACTAAACTCAGTGACTACAGTGTCTTGCATACAGAGAGACACAAAGTCATAAAATATCAGGATCTGCAGACAGAAATTAGAGCAATGTGGAAGAAGGATGCCCAACCAGTTCTAATAGTAGTAAGAGCAACAAGTCTTATAAAAAAGAATCTACAATTGTATTTAGGTATGTTACCAATCCATGTAATCCCATATGAATTGTAGAAGGAATCATTACTGGGCACACTGCGGGTGCTGAGAAGAGCACTGTTGGCTGACATCAAGGATTGAAACAATACTAATTCCATGAACTTTAATTGTACTTTGACTTGGGAATGGGGTCCACTAACATCATAGTATTAGAAACCCAAAAGATTTGTAGAAATAATAAAAGCAAGAAACAAGACAAGCTAAGACAGCGGACTATGTACAAGTTGGTTTACAAAGTCCATTGAACATGTGGGAGAAACAGACAAATGTAGGTTTTCTAAACAGAACTAGAAACAGTTGCACACCCCATTGCTGGTTGTATCATACTAATGGCAGAAGGTCTGTATATTGAAAGGCACAATAATGTGGCAAGATTATGGCACTGGGGATTGTGTAAATATTATGGAAGTGAAGTGGCTGAAAAACTCTGGAAACATGAGCCACAAAGCTTCATAGAAAATGATGAACTTTATATCACACGGGATAACCCATTACCAACAGCTCAAATGTTAGATGCTAGAAAACCAGATACAGTGGTCCATGAAAAGAAGACAAAAGTAGCATTGATCATTGAAATAACCACACCCAGTGACTACAGTATCTTGTGTACAGAGAGACACAAAGTCATTATATCAGGATTTTCAGGCAGAAATGAAAGCAATGTGGAAGAAAGATACTCAGCCAGTTTCAATAGCAGTAGGAGCAATTGTTCTTATAAAAAATAATCTACAACTGCATTTAGATATGTTATCAATACATGTAACTCCATACGAATTTCAGGAGGAGTCATTACTGGACACATTTTTGTGCTGCAAAGAGCACTTCTGGCTGACATCAAAGATTGAAACAATATTAATTGCATGAACTTTAATTGCAGTTTGACTTAAGAATAGGGCCCATTCCCATCATGGTATTAGAAATACAAAAGACTCAAAGAAAATAAAAAAAGTAAAGAAGAATCTTTTCCAATTTGTGACTAAGAAGAATTTGTTCCGATTTGTAACTAAACTTAAAATTTTATGAATGAACTTTTGGAAGTTTGTGTCATTTCTTTACTATAAGACATAATGGTTATACCAAGGTTTTTAATTTGATTGCTATTCCAATTGAAATTAAAATATGTTTGTATGATTATTTTAATTTTTTTATTAATTATTAATGTAGTTGTTTTATTATGAATAAATCTTAAGTTTGAATTTTTTTCAAACTGACTCATAGTACTAATTATATGTTATAATGAATTTTCTATAATTTTCTATTGTTAGTAAAATATCATAAGCAAATAGTTGAATCTTTAGTATGAAATTTTTTATTCTGATACTATTAATGCTCTTATTAGATCTAGTACTATTATAAAAGGGTTTATAGCTAATGCAAAAAGTAAAGGTGATAGTGGACAGCCTTGCTTTGTGCCTTTTTGTAATTTAAGGGAACTACACAGAAAATAACCTATTTTAACATAAGCACAAAACTTAATTTATAACTTATAAATTGGAGCAATTAACTCAGGTGAGAAATTACACTCTTAAGTTTTCTCTAAACAAGTACGACCAATTAACCGAGTCAAAAGACTAATCTAAATCAAAACTGTTAGAGATTTAAGTGAAAATAAAGCACCTAGCAACCAATGTCAATTATTTGATAAAAACAATGTTAATAATGTGATTACTACTGTAGCAGAAGTACATCATTTTGAGTCTTCCAACGTTGTAGTTCCTGAAATAATTGAAACTGAAACTGTAGGGAAGTGTATTAACAATGGAGATAATGAAATCATTGATATTACGGACGGAAAAAAATACCAATGCTGTATTTAATAGTAAAAATAAAAATAACAAGGGAGAAGTAGTAGTTAGAAGGAAAATTCCTCCAACTAATAGAGCTAGACCCACTGGCTCTTTAGAGATGACCCCTTTACCTATTTCTGATTTTCAGAGGGGAGGGAGGGATCATTCCATGAGCAGAGGGAGACAAAAAAGAAGGTTAACGGAAGAAGAACATACAGGTCCCACCCTGAAGAAAATGTGGGAAAAGGCAGCCAGTCATTAATATGGAACATTTCTAATAGGATTTTAAGAAGAAATGAAATTTTACTATTAGAAAAGGGACTTTCATTTATACCTTCTACTAGGAGTGATATCACAGACTCTATTCCAGATTTAAAATTATTTGCAAGGAATATCCAATTGAAACTTGATTTTGGTAAATCCAGCTCTATTAACGCCATTAATTTATTAAGGAAACCCAGCACTTTATTCCTAATATGCACCCACTTATAGATGATTTTTCTAAATTAGTAGAGGAAGAGTTACATGAAATAGATAAAAAGAATAAAAATAAAAAATGGTATGGTAATCTACAACCTGAATTGAGATACAACTTAAAGAATCTAAGGGTTGACATAAGCATAATAATTAGACCAGCTGATAAGGGAGGCCCTATAGTTATCATGGATAGTGAACAATATATATTGAGCATGAATGAAATGTTAAGTGACCTGCAGTTTTATCAACGAATAAGTGAAGATCAAATAGATAGGATCATCACTGAAGTATCTGATTTCCTATTTGAGAGTCATTGTACAGGGAGAATAGATGACAATTTATATAAATTTTGTTCCATAGATGAACCCCTAATACCTTGTATTCAAGGTACCCCTAAAATACACAAAAATCCTGTACACCCACCAATGAGACCAATTGTTACGGGCCGTGGTTGAGTCACAGAACCTATATCTATGTATTTAGAATCTAAGTTAAGACCAATAGTTAATAAATATAAATACATATTAAAAGGCACTAAACAATTTTTGATTATGTTATATGATGAAATGAAAGAAGTATCCATAACAGATAAGTTTTGGTTGGTTACTTTGGATGTTCAATCCTTATTTAACACCATTCCCAACCAGAAGGGTATTGAGAGTATTCGAAGATGTATTTTAGCTCAATCAACTATGACTGATATTCAAGTGGATACTTTATGTCAGTTTACATCACAATACTTTCACTTTTAATGGTGACTTTTATATTCAGAAGGGCGGAGTAGCTATGGGCACTTCTTGTGCCAATAGCTACGCCAACCTTGTCATGGCTGACTGGGAGAGCAGATTTTTATTTCTGTTAGAAAGTTATAAACGGAATGTTAGATTCTATGTTTGATTTGTAGATGATTTGTTTCTCATTTGGAAATCTGGACACTCAGAATTATGTGAATTTTTTGAACAAATTAATTCTTTAACTAAATATTTGAAATTCACTATGATGGCTTATGAGCATTTTATATCCTATTTGGATGTATATGTAGAGAGGATGCAAAACGGCCTATTAAATACTGGGCTATATAAGAAACCATGCTATAGAAATGCTCTGTTGCATAGATCTAGTATGCACCCCAGATTTATCTTTAAGAACATTATTAAAGGACAAGCCGTGAGGGCCTCCCATATGAATCCTTTGGAAATGGGGTACAGGAATGAAATACAAAAGTTGAGACAAAATTTGATTGAGAGATCATATAATTCGGAAGAAATAGATGAATGTCTTGCTTCTGTTGACACGTTAAGGGAAAACAGAGCATGTCCATACTATACTGATTGAAATTATGTTAACCAGGTTTCTAGTAATGGCAATCAGACAAATGTGATGGACATGCGAATATGCATATATCACACCCAAGATTGTGGAGATATTAGGAATGCTTTCATGAAATATTGGGATATCTTGAAGGTAGACCCTGATATCCGTGAGATAGTAGGTAATATTCCAAAGTTTATGTATAAAAATAGATTTAATCTATACAGGATGTTATGCAATTATGGCAGGATGGAATCTGGATCTTCTATGAATTTTAATAGGCGTGTAACCAAACCATGCCAGAAATGTTATTATTGTAGATATATAAATAGTACAGCCATATTTATACACCCCACTACACAACAACAGTATAATTTTTACCCTCAGGCTGACTGTAACTCTCAACATGTGGTCTATTTGGCCACATGTGGTATGTGCTCTACATTTTACGTGGGCAAAACCGATAGATGGTTAAGAGATAGAGTTAGAGAACATTTGTATAGTATTAGAGTGAAATCTGATAAGGATGCACGCTCTAAACATACTATCCGTACCTCTGTGGAACATGAGTTCAAATTTATGGTCATTCATATTAATCAGCCCACTGATAGAAGAGGTGATCTAAGGAACAAAACCGAGCAGAATGAAACTAAATGGATCATCAGGTTGAGGGCTGATCGCCCACCCGGCTTAAATGATAGAGTCCCTATTAAGCCTATTTTGAAAGCAAAGGGGCTTAGGAAATAGTTGAATTTGTCATTTATTTGACTAATGTTCCTAGACTAATAAGGTATGATATCTGTGTGATATATACATCTGATCTATGGTATATTTAAGTGTTTCATGAGGTTTATACTGTCGTTATACATACATATATATATATATATATATATATATATATATATATATATATATATATTTTAGGTTTTATTTTAATTTTTGAAATATATATATTAGGTTTTATATGACACTTATCCATTTTTATAACATTATTTATGCCGTATACTAGCTAAGGTAAAATGCTTTTAATTTGAGCAGGATGTGATGTCATAGATTTAGTTCCTATATATATATAGATTCCTCACTTTAAGTCTGTATTTAGCCTGAGGAAGCCTATAAGGTGAAAGCGCTTGCCGTAACTTGATTCTATTAAAGGATTTTATCTGTTTTTGGATTCTCTACTTTTTGGATTGTTTCATGGATCGTGCTTTTATAGTGATGTTTGTAGTTCCCTGATATAGTCAGTGAAAGTGTTTGAACTGAACTGTTCTCAGCCACTAAGGTCTCCATTCATTTTTGCTTTGTTTATCTACATACTTTAATAGGAGACTTGCATATAAAGTAGCTATTTGTTTCTTTGTTTCTTTTTTATTTTTATTTGAATAGTTTATTAATGTATGTGTTCTTATTATATTATCCTGTGCTTGGCTATTTAAAATAAACCCAGTTTTATCAGGGTTCATATTACATTATCGAAAGATAATGTAATCAAATGGCTGAAACATTAAAACGGCCACATTTTTAAATTTTTATTGCAGGGGTTGCACTATATTCTAACTCAGAGATCGCACTTCAGTGACAAAAGAGCAAATATCCCAATCTTCACTGTACTGCGATCCCACAATTTAAACTTCAAAATGCGGCTGTTTCAATGTTTTGGCTGTTCGATTACATTATCTTTTGATAACATAATAGGAACCCATTTTATCATTGTCAATTAGTTTTGTTGTAAGTACATTAATTCTGTTAGCTAAAATGGACATGAACATCTTATAGTCCACAAATAAAAGTGAAATGGGTCTGCATGATGAACACTTTGTAGAATCCTTATCTTGTTTTAAAATAGGTGATATAAGGGAATGTTTCCATGATGGGGGGACTTCAGCAGTTTTTTATTAAACTATAGACCTTATCGAACATTTTAACTGCGTTATCTGGGAATATTTATATAGTTCTGGTACAAGACCACCAAAGCCTGGTGTCATATTATTTTTTAATATTTTTATTTGATGTTTTAGTTCTAGTTAAACTGAATGGTCTGCCATTTTTTTTTAGTTGCTAATTAATTTATTTATATTTTCCATTACAAAATTCTCAAATATATCATCATTATCTAGGTTTTTGTATTATTATTTATAGTTTCAAAAATTTTTTAAAGCCCTCAAGAATGCCTTTAATATCTGTTCTACTTTATGTTTTTATTATTTATATGTGTTATACTTTCTTTGATACTGTTTAGTTTAATTTAATTTATTCCTTTTCTTTGATCTAAGAGGAAGTTTATGCAAGCTTAAAGGGTTTATTGAATATGCCTAAAGTTTATGTTTTTCAAGGTTTAGTGAAACTTTAGGATTCAGAATTTTGTATTTAAGTTTTTAAGTTCAGACTGACTGTTAATGTGATTTGGTTTTAGATTTAAATTTAGCGTGTCAATTTTGGCCTGTAGTGTATTCAATTCTTTGTCCTGTTTTCTTGTTTTACTAATATACCAGCTTGTAACTCTTCCATTTAAGTAAGCCTTTAGTGAATCCCACAGGACAATGTCAGTTACTTAACCATTCATGTTTATTTTTAAGAAATGTTTGATCTCTTTAACATATCTATCCTTGAATCCCTTTATTTTAATAATGTACAATGATTATCTTCTGTGATGTCTTAGACTATGAGTTTTTAAAATAATATTAAAGATTTTAGCTTTGTGGTTCGATATTGGGTCTGAAACTACGGAAACTTCTTTGATATGTGAAAATAGATTAACATAAAAATGTTATTAATATTTGTTTGTGTTCCATATCTGTAGGAATAGTGGGTAGATTGAAGTGAGTCCATTTTCCCTAGCTCAAATATATCCATATGTTAAGTATTTGGTTGAAGATGGCGATTCTCAGCTTTATATCTGCAGTGGAATCTTTGTCTGATAAACTACAATTAAAATCACCAGCTATTATAACTTCACCTTTCATGTAATAGGCTATAGTGTCTAAATAATTTTTTGCATCTTTAGCTCCAACCTCTGGAATCCAGTAAGAGTTTACCAATGTATATAGTTTTCTGTTCCACTCAGTTATAACAATAATTAACATACCATTTTTTATCAACATATGTATCTTTTACTTTAGGCATTACTGGTGAGTTCTTCCACAAAATGAGAGTGCCTCTTCTTTTATCTTGAAAACCAGACTCTACTAAAACCAAATAATTATTTAATGAAAGTTTATTTACATATTTATTAAGTATATGTGTTTCCTGTAGAAATACTATTTGAGCTTTATGTAATTGAAAACATTTGAACATATTCCCCCTCTTTACTGGATTATTCAATCCATTAACAGTAATAGAAATGCATTTAAAACCAGGCATTTCTATAAGACAGAAAAAACAAGTGTACAAAACATATTATATATTTTATATGTAACAATGTGAAATCATCAGCTAAGGACAAATTTTTTGAAAGAAATAAAAAATTGATTAACAATATAACCATAACACATGCTTCCATGGAATAACATATTCCTAGTGTGTCAAAACACATGAAGAGACTACCTCTCAAACTCTCCATTAGACTAACAAAGCTTAGGTTGTGCTTCTGGTTCAAAATAATATGTCTAATATTTTTAATATGCATCATTTAAAAAAAGACCATCAGCAAGTTATTATGAAGTATAAAAGTTAAACAAGTGTTCCAAATCTTTATTATAAGTTGACCAAACTGAATAACTCTAGAATAATCTTTCCCTGTACTTCACATTATCTCCCTGGTCTTCTATAAGAAGGAATTCAGTTATTTTCATACTTATTAATTTATAGGTCAGATGATTTTATATTTTTTCTATTTTATTTATTATGTGTAAAGTTATTCATGGGATCATAAGTTTATAAATTAGTACCAGGCTAACTCTCCTTGTGGGCCACTCCGAGCCCAACCAATTACCCCATATGAGAATCAAACACTGCACCTTGTGCCTATAAGACAAACAACTTAACTACTATGCCAACCTCCTACCCTTGTAGACATATTTATATTCTTTAACTAGATGCAAATTTACTTATTCTGATCTCTTTTTTTTCTGTTTGTATGCTATGTCTTGTACTATTGCTATTTTCATAGGTTTTATATTTTAGCTATAATCCTCATGTAGAGAACATTTATATTTGCCCTTATATATCTCATATTCTTTAATCTAGTGCAACTGTTATAATCAGTCCTATTTTTTCCTTAAATGTTACAGTATCTGAACAAATATCTGAAAAATCTTACCTTGTAAAATTCAAACTTTCCATAATAAATTGTTCTGAGATGTTACATTTTGCTATCATTAAATAGAGACAATAACAGAGAAACAGAATCCTAAATTGTTTATCAGAAGTGTCATTCTATTTGTTAGTATATAAACTATCCTTTTGCTATACTGCAAGCATTCAGAAATATTTAATAATCAACAGTGGTTTAGAATGCAGTTCACTGTCTTTTGCTTATTATTTAACTTATATGCACTGACATCTTATCATATGATTCAAAATATTATGATTATTTACTTTTAGATAGGAAGAAGTAACCTGGACAGTTCATAGAATTTTCAGAACTCCCACAAAATCACAAAAGTGTTCAGACTTCTAATTAAGCTGCTTCAAGCTGGTCCTCATGACAGGGGCTATCTGATGAATAGTTTATCAGCTACAATTCATATAAAAAAACTCACGAGTGAATCCAAGCCACATCTACTTTATACATCAATTCCTCAAACCCTACCATACCAATGAAAAACAATTAAAAAATGTCAAAGTATGTTAACCACTAAAAAGCTATTGTATTTAAAGAAACAACATTTAATGATTTAGTAAGCCCTATTTATATGAGATGTTTAATATAAAGCAGACTGCCATTTTTTAAAAGGAAACTTATCCTATAAACAAGATTTAAAAGAATGAGTTATGTGTGATCCAGGTTTAACTTGTTAAAGTGTGAATGTTACCCTAATTATTTGATAACATTCCAATATAACTTTTATATTTAAAAAAATATATATATTTTTTTACACTTTGTTTATAGCAAAGTATACCTTTCCCAGGTCCTACTGCATGCATAGCTGGATCATGGTCAAATGGGGCCCTAGGCAGGATAATAGATTGGGGTCCCCCCAAAGCAGCCTCTCCTGCAGCAACCCTCTACCACCCTCCTCTCTTGTAGCAGCCCCCTACCCAGCCATTTCAGAGTTCCACTACTTGGCTTTTTCTCCACAGTTACCACAAACACTGTTCAAATCTGTCAGTGTGCATGCTGTTTTCTTATCTACTTCTACAATGATTACATATAGTAAAATAAAATAGCACAACCACTGATAGCCACTTGCTAAACAAACAATACAGTCTCACAATGAAAACAGACTTAGCATGAGCAGTAAACTTCTCTGCCCTTGAAACTCACATTCATTGAAATGCCATTAAAACCAACATTCTAAGAAAATGCATCTGGCCAGTGGAGAATTAAGTTTACATTGGGGCTGTTTTTAAACCATAGGGTCCTTGCACACATTTTTAGGGCCATGCATACATGCCTGTGTTCTTTGATTCACCTTCCTGATTGTATTAAATTGTATTCCTTGTAAAATACAGCACTACTTGTTAGAATGTGTTTAAAATTTGTAGTTTTGAACATTCTTCCAATAAGCAAGGAAACAAAATGTATGAACCAAAAATGACAAAATTATCCATTTCAAAAATGTTCAACCATAAAAGCCTAAGGGTTAAGGTGTTTGCCCTACAAACACAAGGTGCAGGGTTTGAGTCTCACAAGGGATAATTGGCTAGGCTTACAATGGCTTGCAAGGGCAGTTAGCTTAGTACTAACCTATGAACCTATGGATCTATAAGCCACTCAAATTTCTGTCATTACAATCCACCAATATCAATCAATAAGCACACTCTCTACAGAAGTAAAAGTCATTCATATAATTCCACATTAAAGAGATCTGTAAGTAATGGAGAGGTTGCCACTGGCAAGTAACTTTACATTTCAGTGTTTCATCTACAGATTCAGTGCCTGCTGACATTAAAGAATTAATTGCCTATGTTACATTAAAAAAGCTGGTAATATTGCAATTGGGAATGACTGACAAGTTCATAGTTACTAGGCATCTCATACAAAAGAAAACCCCCTCAGGAGTGCAGATCCCCTATGCCTCATTAAAATGCACCAAACAATCAACAATTGAAAGGGCAATGCAATATCACCTGTCCTTATACAGGGTGTTGGAGTAGAATCCACAACAGTTTGCACCAAATATAATTATGTTACTAATACTGCTTTCAAATTCTGCAGCACAAACAGTTACTGCCATTTACTAACAAAAAAGTTAGCTGGACATTGAAAACAGACTTAGCATAAGTAACAGTAAACCTCTCTTCCACTGAAACTCACAATTCCATGGACATGCACTGAAACTCATAATCCCTTGAAAAAGCACTGAAACTCACAATTCCCTTAAAATGTACTGAAACCCAAACTCATAATTCTGTCAGCAATCTGGTAGTTGGTGTAGAGGATTCAGGTTCTTGCTCCACATAAGTTCGCAATTCCTTCAGCAGTCTGTTACTTGGTATAGAGGATTCAGTCTCTTGTCTGCTGTAACCAATAGCAATGCACACACACAAACACAACTTATCTCTTATACAGCAACAAACATTCGCACACACACACACACACACACACACACACACACACACACACACACACACACACACACACACACACACAAAACATCTGTAAAAGTTGAACAGGTAGATTAAATTTTATGCATGCGTTTCGAATGTGTTTACATCCATACTGGCATGTGTACATGCAATGCACGCATGCTTCTACTTAAAGGAGAAGATGCCACCACTGTGATGTCAAAAAGTATTTATTTATTTTTTTATTATGCTAAAGCCTCCTGGCCAGAGTGGGCACTGCCCCCCCCCCAGTTACAGGGCCCTAGACAACTGCTTGTGTAACCTAGTGCTGGATCCAATCCTGATTGCATGTCAATTATACTATCAGTAGCAAGTATTCAGAGATATGTAATAATTGATAGTGGTTTGGAATGCAGTTTGCTATCTTTGCTTATTATCTAACTTGTAATATTCTTTGACATCTTAGCATATGATTCAAAATATGACTATCATTTACTTTTATACAGGAAGAAGTACCCTGGACAGTTCTTAGAATTTTAGAACTACCACAGCATCACAAAAGTGCTTATAACTCTACATTGTTTCAAGCTGGGTTTCATGATAAGAGCTTGAAAATGAAAAATCCATCAGCTACAATTTACACAAAAATGCTCACAAGTGAATCCAAGACAACTCCACATCAGGTCTATATTACACAAACAAAAAAAATCAAAATCTCGAATGCTCAGATGAGCGAAAATGCAGGTAATCGAAATTGCTATTGCGGGGGGCTGCACCCCCCCACCCCCCTAAAAATATATTCCAACTCTGAGATCCCACTACAGTGAGGAAAGGGCAAATTTTCCAATCTTCACAATATGAATTTCAATTACCTGCATTTTCACTCATCGGAGCATTTGAGATTTTGATTTTTCGTCGTTCTGATAGGAACCCCTCCACATCACACATTAATTCCCTAAGACCCTCCAGACCACCAAATAAACAACAAAAAACATCTCAGAGTATCCCAACCACTAAAAAGCCAGTGTACTCAAACATATAACATCTAATAATTCAGCAAGAACTATTTGTATGAGATGTTTAATAAAAAACAGACTGTCATTTTTTTCAAAGAAGGCATAGCATATAAACTTGCATTGTGTGATCCAGGTTTAACTTGTAAAAGTGTGGATGTTACTATAATTATTTTTTATAATTCCAATACTAAGTTTTATATATGTAAAAAATCTATATTTTTATACTTTGTTTATAATATAGCATGTCTTTCCTGGGTGCTATTGCATGTCAAGTATACTACCAGTAGCACACTACTGGACCATTTTAAGAACCCAGAATGTAACTTAACATGCCTCTTCAGTGTCATTTTTTGCATCTTATATTATATTTAATATTACATTACTCAACTATGCCAAGATATCAGAAAGTGTGCCACCTAACAAGTTTCAACACAATAATGACCAACTTTCAATAGTATGAATGGTTTAACCTTTTAAACTCTAAGTGACCATAAGTGGCTTTAATTTTATATATAGCTAAAAGAATCAAACTCTAGCATTTTAGAAAGGGGACTAGTAATCATTTGAAGTAGGGAAACAAAGAAAGAAAGAAAGAAATGATTTACTTTGTAAAACGTATTATTCAGCACATGTTCATAAGTATTCAAACACTTATTTAAATTAATAAGAATTCATAACCCTGAGATACTTTGACTTTCATTTGTCCTTCAGTTTTTTTTTACTATTTTTGTCTTTTATTACTGTCTTGTCGCATTTCTCATCAATGAAGTTTATAGATTCTAGTCCATTTCTTCTGTTTGTTTTTTTTTTTTTTAAATAGGATTTTATTTTTCTATATAAAGTCAATTGCATCTTCCAAGTATTAAAATCTTTCTGGAAGGTGAGTCCTTATTTTTGCAGGGAACAAGATTTGTGCTTTAATATTATTGTTCTTTAATCTTTTAGCAAGTGGTGCACTTGCTTTCCTTGGACATCACTAATGTAGACTAGTCATTGTCAAATATTATAGTATTTCCTTTAATTTTAACTGGATAATTAGTCCATGCAGCTTTCAAGACTAAAACGTTATCTTGACTTGAGAAAAATCTTACGATCACTAACGTTGGTGAAGGTTTTTTGTTTTTTTTTTAAAGATGATTTAAAACAAGATCAATATGTCCTTTCAATGCCAAAGGAAAAAAAGCTTCAGGCAGGTTCAAAGTTTTAGGCAGCCAAGTATTAAGGAATTGAATCATACTGTCTCCCTCTTCTTTTTCAGGAATCCTGTAAATCCTGATATTAATCCTTCTAGATCAGTTCTTTAAGTGTTCTATTTTATCTCAAAAGAAATTCAGTGGTATTCACATTTTTAAGTAATCTTCCATCAAAATCAAATGTTGCCTCTTCTGTGCTTGAGATTTGTGCAGACTGTTTGAGAGATTCACTCAGCACTTCAACTTGGTTTTAAAACTATCCATTTCACTTTCTAATTTATCTGTCTTTACAGATGACTCACTGATGTTACTTAATATATACTTTATGTCTTTTTTTCATAGTACTGTACTACACTGGACTTAGAGTGGCTCATTTTGAGACAATTAGTTTTTTTCTAGTTTTCTTTACAGGAAAAAGCAATTAAAAATTCAAACTTGCTATTTTTATAGTACATCTTTCAGCAGATGTTTAACTATAAATCTATCAAGTTTTGAAATGTTCTCTTTGATTCTTTTAGTAAAAATGCTGTCAGAGATATTAAAATGAAGCAAAAAAAAACAGTTCTGTTAACTGTTCACAATACTGGTCACACCCCTTCATCTTGCATTTCTAATGACTCTCTGTCCCACTCTTTTATTTTATTACTAGCTTATCTTCCTATTTTATCTTTAATATGCATTTTAAGGAGTCGCACAGTATGAATTTCCTATACTGACTGTTATCATTCAAATAAAAAAACGATTTATTCCTTAAGGTAACAAATTTGTTTAATTTTATCTTATATACTGAGATCCTAAAAATAATGTGAAATTTGCTTATATCCATTCATATATTAATACTTTGTGCATTAGGATCAGATAAAGGACAAGGAATGCCTTTAAAATAATTAACTTTATTAAGTAAATCTGTTGAGACATAAATTCTATCAATTCTAGTTTGAGTCCCATGTGCATAAGAATAATGAGTGAAGGACAATGACATATCTTCTGTTTTTACTATCAAATCAACTAAATTATTATATATATTCCACATTTTTTTCTTATTTTTTTACAAATGAAACTGCTATAACTCATAAATAGCAAAAACTAAGACAAATCTACAACTATAACTGTTTATATTGCCAACAAAACACAGCCAACCTACCATGGATACCAAAGTTCTGAGTTTGTCTATCGAATAAACAAACTACTATGTTATCACTTTACCTAACAATACCTAATAATTCATCAAAATTTAGTCAAAACATACAGTGACTTACAAATAAATAATATGATATATATATATATATATATATATATATATATATATATGTCAAAAACAATAAGATTCAATTCATTTAGTTATATTGTTTACCATTAAAACTATTCCCCATTACTAAATAAAAGTTCAATCATTTTCTTCTATTGATCTCTAATAGGAAATAATCCAATAACTAGTGTACTATATACCCATTTATGGAAAGAAGTATAAACTAGCCATTAAATATTCTTAAATTATTTGCTCTTTGCTATGATAACTAAATCTCTTAATAAATAAGTAGAACAGAGTGGGACCTGAAGGGATAAAGTCTCTGTAAACTTACAGGTAACAGGTAATCTTATCAGACTAAACTATTATACAAAAGGGAAATCAATGCACATATATATTTAGCATTCTAAAAGATACGCATATATTTTATAGATCTAACAAAAGCTCTGAATTATTTTTTAAAGTGCAAGTGTCTATATCTCAAAATTGTGTAACACTCTTAATATAACTATCAAAATATTTAAAAAAATCCTAAAGCCTATTAAACTACTTCACAAAAATATGTACATTACTGAGATGATAGTGAATGTCTTGCTATTTTTATGGCAATAAAAATATTATATTAACAGTCTGTATTGTATTCAGAAGTTACAATGTGCTTAATTCAAATCCCTCTCTCCCTTCCTGGGCTCAAATATTTTGAAAAATTGACTTTACTTTCTATAAAAATGGATGCACAAATTTAACAATATAATACTCAAATTTCAGCTCTGACTTATGAAATTAATTATTTCTGGTAGTCTTAGTGAATCTAGTAATATACAATATGTAAAACAATTCTATGTTCACATTACCAAGCTTCAAATTTCAGTGTTCATATTATTTTCAAATATATTTATATGATTTCAATGTAAATTATATTAGATCTTGTACGTTAACATTTCTGTCATATGCAGGTATATGTAATGCATATCTTTGTTATAAGCAGTTTGTTATTTATGAGTTGTGTATTATTATCCCACTAATATTCTGACATATTCTATATAACTTGTATTCAAAAATCTCACATCAAAGAGCTATTTAATCATCAGTTCACTAGTTGAGATTATAGTATGTGTATATATTTCTTAACTTACTGATACTTCTCTTTTACTAATCTTACATATTAGATATTTCACTCCTTGTATAGCTGCATATTTTTCATAAGTTGTTTGCTCTTCATATTGATCCTACTTTTACAAGTGGGCTTGACTACATATAAAATAATTCATGTTGTTTAATTTAAATATCTGTTTTATCCACTGTGAACAGTTGCTCCGATCTAAGCTTCATATCCTGACATCAGAATTTCATTACAGCATATGGAAATATCTCACAGTAGACAGCAGCTGCTGATTTCATCATGTAAGTTTCTTATTATTCTGAATTATTTTAAACTGTTCTAATCAACAAACATCTAACTTTACTTCTTTCCGTTAATGTGTACATTTAGAGTTAAGAACATTGCAACATAAGCTATTAACATGCAGCAAAATGTAAACAAATCCCATTACTATAGCTTTTGTTTTACAAATCCTTCACTTCTAAGAAAAGAAAAAAAAATGTTATTTTGAGTAGATTTCTTACATATATGCTTGTAAAAAGAAGCTCCTTTCTGTTTTCAGTGATGAATTTTGAACGAGATTTTCTAGACTCAAGGGGGGACACCAGGCAAGCAAGAATTCAGCATTGTGACACAACTAAAACATTATTTTGTTCTCAAGTTCTTTTTAAGTGTTAACTGCTTCATAAATGATCTGTGAAAGGAATGTAGTATGCAAGAACAAAGAAAACAATATCAGTAGTACTTTAACACCTCTAAATAGCATATTACTGAGCTCTGACATTCAGTCCACCCAGCAATGCGTGTGCTAAACAAAATTAAACAAATACAATAACATTTTAATTTATATGGCATTAAGGTTTCCAGTTCTATTGCTTATTCTCTTAAATAATGTATTTGTTTAACATTTATAAATACACTTATATGTGTAGTTAAATGAAACATATTAAGTATTTCACTGTAAATATAGTAAAACAGTAAAACTAACCATTTATATTTCTCATCATAAAATAGTTCACCTTAACATGTAAATGCATACTTACATATGTTTTGAAGCTTAAAGTCCAATACAAAGCTTTTACTTAAAGGGCAAATCTATTTCAGAAAATGAAAATACTGCAACCAGAGAATAAGTCACTTGTTTTAAGCTTTTTAATTTTAAAAGCATTTTTCCAGGAATTCAGCTCACTCTATCTCTTGAGGGATATACTATTCCACTCCATTTCTTCCATATTATTAGGGATTTTATTTTTGTTAACAAAAGTGAATGCCTCCTACAGCTTGTCAATTATTTTAGTTTCTTCAGAAAAAAATAATTTGATCACTGCAGGAAACATAAAAGTTGCTTTAATATTGTTCTTTCTATGTTCTTTAATAAGTGGTAAATGGGATTTTCTTTTACGCATTATTTTATTGGAATAATCATTGTCAAATTTGACACAAGTTCACCTGTTTTAATAAGTGGGCTAGATCATGTTGTTTTTAATATTTGATCTTTTTCTAAGCTAGATATAAACTTAAATATAATTGAACTTGGTAGTGACTTTTCCTTCTTCTAAGGTGCTGTCAGGGATCTATATGTCCTTTCAATTCCTAAAGAAAAATTTTTTGGGTAGATTTGTTTTATGTAGCCAGTTTATTACATTGTCGCTATCATACTTTTCAGATATACCATACATTCTAATGTTATTTTGTCTCAGTCTACTTTCTACATCATCAACTTTATCTATGAGACAGTTATTTGGTTTTAAAAGAAATTCAGTCTGAGACTCGCCTTCAGTTATTCTCCCTTCATGATCATTTAAATCTTCTTCCATACTACTGATTTGTGCACTTGTTTTATAAGAATTTCTAAATATTCCATCTTCTTTCTAGTCTTTTCTTTGAAACATTCTATTTTGGTATCCAGTTTGTCTGTTTTAAGTAATATATCCTGTATACTAGATATTATTGACTGGATGTCTTTTTTAACACAAGAATCTTAAGTACCAGTTCTTGAATGTCTCATGTTGAATTATCTTCTCTCTTAATCAAGCAGTTGAAACTCTGACAGGAAAATTACAGCTTACAAAGAATGTGATGCTATAAATCTTTTCTCTATTAATTAATTAGTTAATTAATTAGTTAAATTAGCTAACAAGTATCTCCAAATATTAATTTTTGATTATATCTTCAGTCAATTTTCAGTCACAGAGCTTTCACCAGTTGCTAGTGAAAGTTAGCCATATTGGCCTAACCCCCCTACAGCTTATTTTTTAACTAAACTGAATATCCATTCTGATTTTACCAGTTTGGACAGGCCACTGACAATCCAGCTTAATATTGTATACTTCCCCATTCACCAGGTTATTGGTTCTCCCCCATTTCTATACACTTTATACCTTCAGCAAGATATATCACCCTCTCTGCACATGCTTCTCCTTGAGATACCAGGTAGAGAGTAAAGACTTATTAGATTCACAAGATTACTGGCAGGTTCACCCTCTTGTTTTTTGGCAGTCAGATACCCCTCCACAACTCAATTCCTAACCTTGACCAAAATTAAATCTTTTAGAAGCTCCATAAGAAAGTACAACAGGCAAAAAAACAAAAAAACTTTGAACACTAACAAACTTTATATGCTTTTGTCAATGTGTTAATAAAAGTCAGTAACACTTCCAAGGCACAGGCTACTTTTGCTCAAAATAGTCCCTATATATCCAGCCTAGGGAAGTCCATCAATGCAACTCCATTTCCAGTCCTTAATTGTGCATTATGTACTCCACCAACATCAGACAATGTGTTCTGCTCAGCTTGGACTCAATGTTTGATACCTCTCCTAGAAAAGAACCAGGCTTCATGAATTCTGGGTTCAACAGGGCAATTTCCCTACATATTTAATTATATAGTATTGAGTCACACAAGTTTAACTATTCAGTATATACCACTGAGATAACCTTATATTAATTCAGTCAGAATCACATCACATTGGAGCTCTTAAGTGGTGGATGCTGGACTTTTGAAAAGATGGAATTGCCCACCTGTCGGAGACCATCCATGTGCAACTGACAGTGGGCAAGACTGCTTTTCAGTTTATATCATCCTACAGACCACCCTCTCAAAGTCAGGAATCCCACTCGGCTTTCCTGAAAACATTGGAGAACATGAAGATCTCTCCGAACACCATTATATTGGGCGACTTCAACTACCCAAACCTAGACTGGGAGCATTACTCAAGCCCCAGCACCTTAGCCCAAAGGTTCCTGGAATTTATAAACTCAAATGCTATGGAACAACTAGTCATCACTCCCACAAGAGGGGAAAACATACTAGACCTGATCATTACCAACATGGGGACTCTATGCTCCATACCAGAAGTATATCCCTCATTGGTAAGATCAGACTATAAATTAATTTCACTGGATATCCACATCCCGACCCCACCCTCAGCCCAGAAAACCACAGTGAAAAACTTCTCAAAACCGAAGTGGAATCCTTCAAGGCCCCAGGGCCAGTGGAAACTATGGCCCAAACTGCAGAATCCTATATAAACGCATTCTACGGACATCTCCAGGAATGCATGGATCATGCTATTCCAAACAAAATCAAGACCCAATCATCCAAAGGCAGGCGTCCAGTCTGGTGGACCCCAGCCATAAATAAACTGTACAACAGAAGGAGGAAGCTACTACATGATAGAGCAAAATCCCTAAAAGGGAAGGCATCTCTGATCAGTACTAGCAAAAAATTATGATCCCTCATAAAATCCTCCAAGGCCAGCTTCGAGAGAAAAATTGTACAGGACACTAAAGACAATCATAAGGCTTTTTTACGTTATGTTAGGAACCTGCGATGCAACTCCCAGACTTGTTCTGAGTTGATTCTAAATGACAAAAAATACACTGAACCCACAGACATCACCAATATCCTGGCAGACAGGTTCAGTGCAAACTCCCCCCCTCCCCAAAAGAGCAAGTATTTATCCCAGCAGAGTGCAGCCTCCCAAACATCTCTGATGCTCAAGTGAAGGCCGCCCTCTCCAAAGCAAAAAACACTGCTTCCATGGGACCAGATGGTGTCCTGGGTTGCGTCCTACACGAACTCCAAGAAGAACTAATCCCTCAAGTAAAACTGCTGTACGATCTCAGCCTCACTACAAGATATGTGCCCAAAGAATGGTGTACAGCAACAGTGGTCCCACTCCACAAAGGTGGCACCTCTGCGGACCCTGGAAACTATCGCCCCATAAGCCTGACTAGCCTAGTCTGCAAGGCTATGGAGAGGATCATCATGGAACTTATAAACAAAGACATTGGGGACCTACAGACACTAGATCCTACCCAATTTGGCTTCGTCAAGGGCAGATCCTGCCTTTTGAACCTGGTCAACTTCTTCGAAACAGTCACCAACGCCATAGATTAAGGGAAGGTAGTCCACACAGCCTATCTGGACCTCATAAAGGCATTTGACACAATACCCCACTCGGGCATCATAGATAAGCTATCCAGCCTAAATATGAACCCCTATGTCACGAGATGGGTCGCAAACTGGCTCAAAGACAGAACCCACAGAGTCAGAGTTGCTGGAGCCATGTCAGACTTGAAACTGGTCACAAGTGGTGTCCCGCAAGGTTCTGTCCTGGGACCTCTCTTGTTCGGTATTTACTTTTTTGAGGTACAAGCCAATGTGGGAGGATTATGGCTCACCAAGTTTGCAGATGACTGCAAACTGGGTGCCATAATCGACTCTCCAGCTGACACAAACATCCTTCAAAAAGGTCTCACAGAGACGGATAACTGGTGCCTGAGCCATGGTCTAAAGCTAAATGCCAAAAAGTGTATAGTCATACCCTTTGGCAAAAACAATGTGCCCACAAATTACCACATAGGTGGTAACCCATTAAGTACAGAGAAAGTAATTAGGGATCTGGGGACCCAAGTTGATAGCAATCCCTCCTTTGACAACCACATTGCCAAAGTGGTTAGAAAGACCTTCTACATAGCCCACCTCATCATGAAAGGATTCACATCTAGATCAAGAGAGGTAATCGTGCCCCATTATTCATCCCTCATTAGGCCCATCATAGAATACAATACCCCCTTTGGGATGTACCTTACCCGACACCTGCAGCAATTAGAAAGACCCCAAAAGTACCTCACCAGGAGAATCAAGGGACTCAAACAGATGCCATATGCTGCTCGGTTAAAAAAACTCCAGCTCTACTCAATTGCATGCCGTCTACTTCGAGGCGATCTATGCCTGACATATAAAGCTACGTCCAACCCAGAATTAATGGACATGCTCCACCTCAGTAAATCTAAATCCCTTATAGCCATGCGCTCGAGGGACTTGAACCTCAGCACAGAAATAAATAGAACATGCTGGAGGGACAGATTCATAACCCAGAGGCTCCCTTCACTCTGAAATAGAATTCCAATTCATGTTAGACAGAGCACCTCACTGACTCTCTTCAAGAAGAATCTTGATGAGTGGATGGGGGATCGTAGGTTTGTCCCGGGGATTATTTCCGTGTCACTATTAGACAGAGGCATGGTAAACTAAACTTTAAAAAGGGCACAGTATACTCAAATGAAGGGGTGGCGTAAGCCAAACACAATCGGACTAGGCTTATAAATGCCCCAGGGCAGATAGCCTAGTATGAACCTATGAACCTATGATCTAATAGTTGGCTGATCCATTGCACTACTCCCATCTCCAATCTCTTGGTTATGCTTCAAAGCCTGGGGGTCAAGTCCTCTGTCTTGGTGTTGTTTGGGCACCATTCTTCAGCCACTGTAATACTTCTTTGATGCCTTCTGTGGATTTGATCTCATCTGAGAGATGCACTTTACAAATAGCAAGATACTGAAACTTAATATGGATACCCTTATGCTTAGCCATTCTAATTGCTGGAAGGAAGCTAATTGGCACCGTCTTGTTTCAGCTGAGAAATCTAGTTTGATAAAAATTCTAACTGGATCATATATCTACCTTGCCCCAGCCTTCACAGATGTGATAAAATATCCACTTTCTGCAGGTAAGTTTCAAAATAAACAACTATTTGCCTAGGGTTTCTCTGGTTTACTGGCCACCAGGCAGTACAATTAGCTTGTTCAACCTTAATTTTGTCTTCAGGGAAATCAGTCCACTTTGAATGTAGCAGGGCAATGAATTGAATGTGACTCTTCCCCCCTGAATCTTCTGGTACTCTGCTGAATTGAAAATTGTTCTTTTTTTCTGTCTAAACTGTTGATTTTGCAGGATTTCTTCCAGCATATCCAATCTAGATTTTGTCCATTTCAGTCATCAAGCACAGTCATTTTGTTTCCTGGATGTTATCTTTTATGACATCAAAATGTTTACTGAGAACTGATTCTATGTCTCAGGATCTGTCCAGTGTGTATGATGTATTTCTTTAATGTGGAATTAATTTCCCCAAGGGCATCTTTTTAATATAACCTTACTTTCCTTTTCAGAGTCATGCATTACAGCCAGCCTGGGTAAACTAGCATCTTGTGGCAGTTCTAAAGTAGCCATACAAGTTAAAGGTTTATTTTTATTGTTTTTGAAAGCTCTACCTCCATTTTTCTCCATGAGATCAATTCCTCCTGTCATCCCAGCTTTATCGCTCATTTATCCTGTCTCCAATTCTTATTTGCAAGCAATAACTTAATTTTTCCCCCTCTACATGTTATGCTCTAATGAAGGAAGATATGTTTACCTTTGGTGCCATACCAGAAATTCCCTATGCTTAAATTAAATTAAGCATTAAATAGGGCATAGTAAAATTCTGTATGAAAATGCACAATATCTGCAAAACAGGCTAATTTCCTTGCTTTCAGAATCAGCAGTTAAAACAAGTTAAAGGTATCTCATACTCCGTGTTTTGTATTGTGCATCTCTTTCCCTTTCTGAAGTCATTGCAGTCATATACATGACATATAACAGAGCAGAGTGCACATTTTGGAAAGGACTATGAGTCATTTCTAGCATGATATTAGTGTAGCTACTGCTGGTCTGTCATCTAATTATAATTATTAACTTTCCAGAGGTACTAACAGTGCTCACAACAGGCTTTATTTATTAGTAAATTGCCTGCAGACAGCTTGTATCTCCTTTTTCTCTATAACAATTCTGTCTACACGATTTGTGTTTCACTTTGAGAACTATTAAAGCCATTGTCATTCTCTTCAGATTAGGTTTTCCCATTCACTGACCAAATCTGTACTCACTATTTGCATACTCCTTCTAGGACCAAAACATTTACTTATAGTCTGAGGTGGAACTGTACTGACCAGTGACTCTGCAGTCACATCATACAGAACATGAACCTCTCTTTTGTGACTTTCCAACAGGTCTGCCCTTTGTGTCCTTAATCCCATTCCTATCCCAAACCTCCATTTTTTTGTGCATAGCATCCATACTAGCACTGTTTTCTAACAAAGGATAGAGATTCTCATTAACCACATCACAATTGTAAGTACCTTCTTGCTACAAAGCTCATGGTGGCTAAGCATTTTCAACCTTATAATTCAAAGAACTAAGGTAGAATCTATGCAACAATGTACAGTCTGCATTGTATTTACATTCACTGCATGGGTATTTTAGTGGGCTCTTTGATTCTTCCCACCTCTCCAAATTGTTGACAGATTGCTCAGAATTGTCTGTGTGTATTTTGTATTTATGCTTCTTCTTTGCTTGCTCAATGCAGAAAATATTTTTTTAAGGATTACCAAATTTGCACAGCTAAGTGATCAACTAAAATTCACCTTCCACTCTCAGCCTGTTTTTTCTAGACTTAATCTAACTGTTTTTAGTTACCTGTATTTATTTATTTATTGCATTTGTTTACTGGGAAAGTACAATGGACTTAAAGGAGACCATTTCTGGTGGAAGCCCAGGGAGAAAAGCTATGAGAAGAACATAGATGCAGAAAAAAATTAAGCATTAATTGGTACAGAAGTAGAAACAGTGTTACACATAGTGCTTACAGTAATACATAAAAATATATACATAAAAGCAATAATTTACTTGGTAGCCAGATGAATTCAGAGTGGTAAAAACAGAGCTATATTAATCAGCATCATTGCACCAGTATCTGTATACATATGTAGATCCACAAAATGACAGATTTTGTAGGAACTCTAGCTAAGCTTGAAGAATATTTCACCATCTCTGTTTCTCTTATCTGTCTGTATGTCTTTGGCCAGCATTCTGTCTTTGTTTCTATTATCTTGACACAGTGATCACTGTTTCTACTCTACATACATTCTTTCCTCGCTGATTTTGAATGCCTCCATTTGGGAAAGGAAAACTTGACAGATTATAGATGCACCCTTCATTCCACATGTATGAAGGATAGGTTTCTACTTATAAGAACAAAACTTACTGTATTCTAATTGTTTTCACTGTATACTGCTAGTCATTAAAGAAGCTATCTTTTAGTATATTCTGTGCTAGAAATATTTGTTAAAATTAATGGTATTAAATACATTGTTTCATATGTCTGAATGGAGGGGAGGGACTTAACTGGAAACTTAACAACTGTGATATGTCCTCCTTTTCATGTTTTGTTTTTTTTGCGTGTTGCAGATAATAATAATAATAATAATAATAATAATAATAATAATAATAATAATAATAATAATAATAATAATATAGATTGCAACATAGATTTTGGACTGCTAAATCAATACAATATCTGACCTAGCTAAGGTATTTGGCACAGTGCCTCACTCGGCCACCAAGAGGTTAGGTACAAACCCATATGTCACCCGGTAGATAGTCAACTGGCTCACAGACAGGACCCAGGAAGTTAAAATTGGGGAGGCCACCTCTACAAAGAGGTCAGTCACAAGTAGAATCCCTCAGAGATCAGTTCTTGGACTGCTCCTTTTTGGAATTTAATTCTCAGAAGTCAAGGTCAATGTCAATAGTCTCTGGCTGACTAAATTTGCAGATGATTGCAAATTAGGAGCATTCATTGAATCTCACACTGACACAAATGTTCTCCAGGAGGGACTGACACAGACAGACAACTGTTGTCAGAGCCATGGAGTAAAACTAAATGCCAAGAAATGCATAATAGTATCATTTGGGAAGTAGTCCATCCCTGGTAACTGTCGTATTGACAACACACCCCTTTGAGTTGACCCAGTAGTTAGGGACACACATAGAATGCAATCTAGCCTTTGACCATCATGTATCTAGAGTGGTAAGGAAATCATTCTGTGCTGCACAACTTATAACAAAGTTATAGCATCTAAGTCCAAGGAAGTCATTTTTCCACTGTATTCAGCATTCATCAGACCTATCATTGATTACAAAGCCCCCATTGGTATGTACCTAACCAGGCATATCCAGCAATTGGAAAATCCACAGAGGTTCCTCACTAAAAGAATACAGGGAGAAAGTAAAATGTCCTGTGCAGACTGCCCCAAGGCCCTATCTCTGTATTCTGTCTCCTACAGGCTTTTGAGGGGAGATCTATGCCTGGCATACAGGGCATTGTCAGACCCCACTGAGATGGACCTCCTTCCTATCCACAAGGCAAACTGCGCCAGAATTACCCATTCTAAAGACTTAAACCTTGCCTGTGATATAAATAGGACCTGCTGGAGAGATAGGTATGTATCCCAGACCCATCTATGGAAAAGGCTCCCTATCCACGTAAAGCAGAGTTCCTCCCTATCCCAATTCAAGTGCAACTTGGACAATTGGATGGGAAAACAGACTTTCATCTTGGTTTAGCACCTATGTCTCTAAAGGACACTGGTATCCTGCAAATTGTTTATCTCCCAGGCTCATGCTTACACTTATCAAGGGTATGAGAACTTCTCAGAGATTTAAGATGTATGGCTAGGCATAAAAAGGTCCTTATGGTCCCTTATGAACCTATGAAAAACAGCTGCTGACAAGTCTAAAATGACTATGGAAACAACCATGAGGGAAGGAAATAATCTCTACATAAACAGTACAGGTTATACTGTACAATGAGACATTACAGTCATATAGAACTGAACTATCAAGATTTAAAGATGCTTTTCCTTGTTTATGTCATTAATGTAGAAATAGTTATAACCCTTAGATAGGACTGCTCAAAATACAGCAAGTCTAATTCTTTTGTGCTGGATATATATATATATATATATATATATATATATATATATATATATATATATATATATATATATATATATATATAAATAAAAATAAAAATATGCTGCCAGGTCTACAATGACTATGGAAACAGCCATGTCAGAATTAATTAAACTCCAGCCAAATGATATGGGGTTTTCAGATGGTGCACAAGACATGCTAAACTCCTCTATATGTTAATCATCGTTGTCCCTGCCAGCAGCTATAGAACTGAGACTACTTATATGCCCAAAAGTGGACTACATAAATGTGAAGGGAAGACAATATTTTCACTTGTTATGAGATATAGTCAAGAAAATCTATGTGTAAAATGTGGAGCCCTGTCTCTAAGCTCTTCCAAGCTGATTGCCTGAAATTCTAGAGACAGATTTGCAGAGTACCCAACAATCAACAAAGGAGGTAACGTTCAATAGCTCATCCCTTCAGTTGTTAGTCCCATTAAGTCAAAATCGCCTTGGAAGAAATTAGAGGTACCATCCTTTTGATTAAATTTCTCTGATCTTTTTCCAGAAGTGAGATTGCAGCATTTAATCTCATACAGAAATGGATCTAAAGTCAGGTGAAGTTTGTCTTTCTCAAGGAGTTGTGTAAATATATTCTTCCAAGAATACTGATGCCAACTTTAAAGACTTTCCCCGGGATTCATGAACCTTGCGCCAGGCGCCCGCATAGCGTTGGCGTTATAACGCCAAATATGGCTGCCGAGCGATTCAGGTATGAATGAATTCCACGTGCACTACCGGCGTGCGCCGGACGGTCCCCGCCCCCGGCGTAGGTATGCAAAACACACTGTGTGCGGTATTGCACCATGCAAATGAGGGCAATAGCGATCCACGAAGTGGCGCAGGCGTAGCGTAAGGGCACGGCAATGTAAACCAAAAAAAACGGTTTACATTTACCCAAACATACCGGAGGAGTAACGGAAGGCTGTCAAAGTCAGGTATCATATAGGTGCAATATGCCAATGTGGAAAGGCACCGAGAATGTCCAAAGAAAATATGCACAAAATGTAAAATATGACATAAATGGCACGTACGTAGAAAGAACAGCAGACCCCTGGGATATGTGCACAGAAGTTGTAAAGCAATGAAATAATATGACAATGTCCGAAAAGAGCATTAGAACACAAATCAGCTGCACAGCCACCACACACCATAGTATGTATGTAAAGCTGCAACCCCAGCGCAATGGTTGTCAAGGAGTGGTTGCGGTGTCCGGCGCCGTAACCAGGTATTAGTAGTCAATTCCATGCAAATGAGGCAGATTATAGTGAATCGCAAAAACGGCGCCGGCGTAAGGATGGAGCAAGCGGCGTAGCGGTACAACACCGAGGTGTGGCCTACACGAGATACATGTCAACCACAGAGGGGTGTGCCACTGTAGGAGGAAGGATATTGGAGGACAGCAAATCTGGGCTGTACAAAGCACATCACAGCATCAGGACTGGCGTGTCAGGAAATAGATGCGCTGACAGTACAGAATGCGCGTACAAATGCATGTGCACGAGGATGACTACGTTCTCGAAACCAGTCATGTGACGGCCTCACCGGCAACAACCAGGGATATAGGAAGGTAATGCGGAGAATACGAGGAAATGCGGAAGCAGTGTAAATGTATCCGTAACGAGCAATTAACACCAATCAATGCAGGAAGGGCAAACGCCGGCAGCTGATAAGTCTGCATGCAGACTCCTGCAGAACGGGAAAGGGGAGGCATATGACAGCAAAGATAATAGGGGATGTAGTAGAAATGCAAAGAGCAAAGAACCGAAATAGCACAGCCAAGTACAGAGGTAGCATAACTGCGGCTGCAGGTAAAATGCATCATATGCCATGTGCCTGCAGGATGCAGTAATGTAAGATGCCAGGCGAAGGCAATGCAGGCAACTGTAATGTAACACTACAGGCAGTACCGTTGCAGCTGCAAGCGTAAAACCACGTAATTAATCCATGGATAGGGCCGCACAGACACACCCAACGACTTCACCGGGTATACAGCACAACAGTAATAAATGTGAATGCGCACAACACACAGCGCGATTTCCCAAACGCCGCACCGTAGGGTGTAAACAGACGGGGAACTTTTAACATGTATATGCTGGGTGCCGCCGTGGCCGTGATGCACAGGTATGTGGCAGAGACAGACGGAGTTGCGGAGGGTGGTGCCGACAACTACCGTAGGCCTCACAGGAGAAGGAGAGTGTTCAGACCAAGGGTGACCTACCAGGGGCTGCGAGACCTGGAGATAGTAGAGCGCTACAGGGTGGACAGGGACACGTTACAGCAAATAGTGGAGCTGTGCCGCCCCCGCCTGAGATCAAGAGACAACAGAGGGAAGCCCATCCCAGTGGACACAAAGGTATGTGTGAGCTTGCGAATACTGGCCACAGGTACCTTTCAAAGGCCCACCGGGGACATAATGGGCATCTCACAGGCATCAGCATCCAGGGTACTACACCAGTTCCTGGATGCCATGTTACCACATGCCCATGAGCACATAAAGTTCCCCACATCTCAGGAGGAGTTGGCTAGCAATATGCGCCGCTTCCACCGTGGCACAATACCGGAGGTCCTGGGTGCGATAGACTGTACGCACATAGAAATCAAGTCACCACCTGGGGAGCAGGGTAGACGCTACATAAACCGCAAGGGATACCCCTCCATCAATTGCCAGGTCGTGTGCAATGCGCAGGGCATTATCATGGATGTGTGTGCCGGCAGCCCTGGAAGCTACCACGACTCCCATATCTGGCATGCCTCACAGCTGTATCAGGTATTCGCCAGTGGGGACATCACACAAGGTCACCTTGTGGGGATGCTGGCTACGCACTGGAGCCGTGGTTGATGACACCCATCAGAAATGCACACACACACATGCAAGAACGCCATAATGAGGCACACGCACAAACGAGAATAATCATAGAGCGTGTGTTGGGATGTTGAAATCGCGGTTGCCGTGCTTGGATACATCCGGTGGAGCCTTGCAGTACTCTCCAGGCACAAGTGCCCACATATTCATAGTATGTTGTATGCTACACAATATGATTCTGCGGAAACAGCTGCTGCAGGGACATAATGCCGGAGGGCCACCAAGTCCGCCACAACTGCCAGGGCAAGCACAGGCACAGGGCGGGCGGCGCCACGGACACCCTGAGCCAGCCCCAGTAGGTAGACAGAGGCGTACCCAATATGCCTACGCCCTGGCAAAGAGGGAACGCATAGCACATACTCTGACAGTGTAGGCCCCATGGACTGACACCTCCTGACCTGCACACACAGTAAAATGGACGCCACACAAACATGTCCGCCCGTAATGTGTACCGTATGTGCGGACGTATGTGTGACTCCAACAAAGGCACCGGCCAAACACTGCACACCCAATAGCCAGCAGAGCATGGAATGCCAACACGTCAACGCACGCCGGTTCAACAGCACACGGCCTAGCCATATGCTGCCACTATCGCCGCAGGTCGACCACACATGTACGCATGTGCATACACAGATACGGAAATACATATCAGTACACATGTAGAAATATATGTACGCATACACAGATAGAAAGTACAACAGGGTAATATGGAACCCAGGGATGCAAGTTCACAGATAAGTAAGACGCGAAATCACCACATATTAAACATAGTGACCGACAACCCGAGCATCCTGGAGGGTGGGCAGGGCAGGTAATGCCAGCCATGGAAATGTTAACCTGCATCAATACATATCCGCGTGTCGGGATGGTCACCAGTCCACGGTACAGTAACGGGATATGTGTAGGGTCACCACCTGTCCCACGTTGTGAGGGACAGTCCACCTTTGGGCAGTTGTGTCCTGCAAAAACATTGACAAAATGGCAAATGTCCTGAGATGGTAGGACAAAACCATTTCCCATAATTACTTCATTAGTTGCACAAAACAGTTATATTGTAGAAGAAACATCTAAATATGATAATAAACAGAATAAGCAACTGTAATGCTACATCGTCGTATTCCGTCGAAAAGGTGACTCGCTGTCCCTTGTACTGGCCGTGGGTGTGTGTTGGCATGCAAAAGCAGACGTGTCTACTAGAATCTCCCACATTGGCCATTTGAAAAGGTGGCAACCCTACATATGTGCGTGTCATATCCAGAGGACATGACTGCGGAGATACACGCCGCCACCGGCGATGCGGCCAACGTAGGTATTGTGTCCAACCGTCGGTGCGAAAGCGGAAAGCATACCAGTGAAGTGTACGACATTATGAGGAACGTACCTCATTCGGTGTGTAAAACAGTTCATGTTCCTCGCAGTACCTACAAGTTCCACATTGAAAATGTCTCTCAAACATCCATTGTTAGGAATGTATATAAATGACATCCTGGTAAATAGAATGTACTCATAGTAAGTCAGTAAAGGTACTTCACTGTAAGTAAATCAGCATATCATAATCAACCCATGACCTACTTAGCTGAAGTTGTCAGTCTGCCATTACTATGTGTTCCACATTATGGCCATGTGTTTCACATTACACTGTGTGTGTTCCCCACTCGGAAATATAAGGTTGACAGCCATGGCGGCAATATGTGTATGTGTGAGGTGAGGTTGTCGTGTGTTCCGCTGTGTGTGTGTAATGTGTGTGCCAGTGTAAACTGTGTATGAAGGTGACATGTCACAGGCGGAGTGTAATAACAGGCGAGGCATGCAGTACAGGAAGCATAGGCGTATGTAGAGCAGTACCCACAAAGGAGGACTGCCATCTCCACAGTGGCTATGCACGTGGCGGCGTGAAATGATGCAAAGCGCAAATGTCCCAAAGTGTACCACAGGGCCATAGCAAACCGGAGATGCAAAGGACGATGTACAAACCACGACCGTAGGTATGGCGGCCATAACGTAGACTCCACACGGTCCGTCGGCAACGTTACACAGCATCAGGCATGTACGGCGAAAATACGAATGTGCCATCCCGGCACCGATCGGGAACACTCACGGTCCGGTAAATACCGCGGTGTGTTCCACGACCGTCTCGTAAGCAAGCGGCACACGAATAGGGGGCTACCGGTAGCATACAGTCCGCCCCAAGTACGGGACCACAATCACCGTAAGTATCAGCGACAAAATGCCAATGGTTGGTAGGCACGGACGAACATCCGCAGATACATAACCGATGTGAAGGAGGAATACGTGCAGGAAGCACACATGCAGGCGATACCGACAGCAGACGACATCAACAAAACAAACATTCCCGGAACAACAGACAGGTAACCCGCAGCTCCCCAAGCAGGGATGGAGCACACACACAAGCATATCTGGCATGTATAAATGCAAGACTCACACCCCGTACCCGTCACCCACATCCGCAGATATACCCCAATGCACATATCAAAGGGATAACAGCTACAACCGTAGCAAACACATACAGGCAGTGAATGACAGCGGCATACCCACAACAAGCTCCTGGGAAACACTAGCAGCGGCTGATGCATCCATGCATTCGCTATGTACAGGAAAATAACAGCCGTGTAACACATTTGAATGCACAACGGCATCGACAGACGCCGCCAGGACACGGTTACCCACATGTCGAACACAATACCATACCCAACACACACAATCCACGGCTAACACCACAGCGAAATGTACCCGACACCACACATAGCGGATGCAGTCACACAAACATGATACAATACATACCATCCTCACTAAGGTATTGCAAATAACCAACGGCCACACGAGGTAAGAACCATGGCCTAGTGCCGACGCCTAACGAACGAAAGGAAGGGCGATCACCGCTGATATGCGCATAAGTACACACCGAGGAACAGCTATTGGCCCGATTAACCCACATGCATCAGGCGACGACGAATATAAGGAAGACTCCCTGGATATTCAAACCGTATGTTCATACCGAACACATTCAAACCAGAGAAAGAGAATCAAGGCAATAGAGTCGAACTCAGAACGAAAGGCCGTAAAGGTATGTCGAACCCACGAATTGTACTGGTGTGTAACGCACGATACATATGACGAATCTGTACAGTATGTGAACGGTGTGTGTAGGTAAAGATACCTGTCCATCAGGCAGAGAGAGGCGAAGGTTGGATATGTAATGCTAAAACGCAGCATACCAACAACTGTGGACAACGTGTGCACAGCCGTGGGACAACATGTAAACACCCGGGATAACCCCAGGGCCGGCTTGCCACCCTTTCAAAAGGCCAAAGTGGGAAATCGTCGGGACACACTCAGATGTTACAGGTGGACACATACCCATGGTCAGTACAAAGGTTAGAACTCTACTCTTTTGCATAAAGAAAAGTGTAGTCTTGTAGCAGTTCAGTTGCTTATTGTGTGTCTTGTAACAGTTAGGAATGTACATACATAAATAAGTATGTTATGCAACTCTAACATGAGAATGGGATATAGTGATGTCCCACAATCTCAGGACATTTGCCATTAGTGATAAAGTTTGTCAGGACACAACTGCCCAAGGAGGGACTGTCCCTTGCAAAGTGGCACAGGTGGTAACCCTACCCCAGGTCTGCCATAGGGGTTGCAAACACAGAACAATGCCACCACCCACGCCGATGCTGGCAGTGGATATCCAACACTGAAGTGCCACAGCAGGGGATAGGACATTTATGTATAGTGTCACAGCACACATGTGCATGGGCATATACCGTCGATGTCATACGGAATGTGCGCACGACGTGCACCTATCCCACGCAGTACGGGCGACTATGTCAAGTATGTGTAATGCAAAGCCGGCATGATGGATATGTTCAGAGATCATAGACAGTATCACAGGCATAGCATGCATGATGTAACGATGGGCTAATGTTATATACATACACAAGATATGTATGGCCTGCACATATGGGACAATGTCGTAGCAGAATAGGTACCCGAAATGGAGGTAACAGCAAGTGACCATGTCCAAACGTCCCATAGCAGGTGCAATGTGTGCCACAATGATGTCCAGCAGGGCCGTGTGTAAACACATGTGCAATGTACACAGTACTGACACCCCCCCCCCATGGCAGTGTCCACTGAACGGCAGAACTGGATGTCAACTGTCATGTCAATACAGTACGTCCGCTGTGGTGGTACCATGGGTCTGTGTCACCCTACCAGCAAGGCAGCTATCACATGACTATTGACACAGTGTGCCCCTGTGGGATGTGCACAGGACCTATGTCCCACAGCATGGTGTGTGTCTAGTCTGTGGATGTCACACAGACGCCCGGCCTGAGCAATGTGGCATGTGTGCACACATGCAGGACTGTTCCTCCCCCCCTGCCCACAGCAAACGCCATGTAGGAATACTACATGCATCAGTACTGTGGAGAACATGGGCCATGGCAGAGTACATTACACCCCTGTGTTAGTGGCATCTAGGCGAGCACAGATGTGTTACATGACCGTCATTTGCATATGTAAACTGTCTGAGCTGGGTAGAGAGCACAGCATGACTATACTGAGACATGTAACGTTGTATCCATTGTGTAAGGTACACCACACATGTGTTATTGTAACATGGCCTGCGTGTACATGTGTGTATGGCACAGGTACAAGGGCACCCAAGGTATCAGCTAGACATACGGTCCAGAAATGTGTAGCCCTGCACATGTGTACCCACACTATGGTGTAATATGGCAACCACAGCACCATGTGGGCCATGTGTGTGTACATCAACCATGTACAACGTGATATGCCTGTATAGGGACAGTATCCATGTGATACACACCGCATGACTGTCACTATGCAAAGGTGATGTGTATGCACTATGTGTGATGTAACTGATGCAATGATATCTACATGATATATCTGCCACACTGACACCTGTATGGGTGTCAGCAACATGAGTAGGATGAGCTAGAATGCTGCCAGGTATGTAGATGTGGTATATGTAGGCATGTACAGTACTGTGTGACAGCAGGTAGTGTACGTATGCAAATACTGAGCATGAGGGGCCACATGTCTGAGGAACGTGCAATGCCACACGTCCCTGAAATGTTGTAGCTAGCATGATATGCCTGCACCACTGTGTGAACTGTACAGAAGGCACATGGCGTAACATGCCGATACATAGGGTACGATGTGATGCCGGATGTGTACACTGTCAATAGCATAGAGTGGAATGGTGCTGAAGGGCAACCAGCAGATCATGTCTGATGTGATACCCTCTGTACCACCCCAACCACCCATGCAATAATATGACAGGTGGCCAGCATGGGGTGTGGTGTTCTGTGGCGCACAGAAGCCCAACAAGGGTGCCAGGAAAGGCATGCAGGTAGTCAATGAGTGTGTGAAGCATGTATGTCAAGATGTGGCCCAGTGCCATACTGAATGGCCCAGTCATGGGTGTAGAGATGCAGCCCCATACGTGCAATGCAGTACCATCCATGTGTAGTGTGATAGATGTGGTAGTGTGGTGGTCATGGTGCACAACGTACATGAATGGGCTAGCAGTCACTGACGTGTGCTGCTGCAGAGACATGTAACAGCCAGGTTGGCGGGATACAACAACTACGGCGGTTGGAGGTGACATTGGGACTGTGTTCCCAGACATAACATGTGCATGCCAGTACTATGTATGTGTCCACAGGGTTACTACAATGTCCAGCCAAGGATTGGAACCCTGTAGTGAGTGAGAGTGTGTATTGTTGGTAGGTACCCCATTGGCAGGCAGGTTGCCAGCGACATCTGTGTCGTCAATGCCTGCATGACCGTGGTATGCTGCATTGAATGTGGATGTAGTCAAACAGCAGAGACATACCACCACACTGCATGAGGGCCCACACTGCAATGTCTGGCAGTCATGTGTAGGTAGGCAGCTGTGGAGTATGTCATGCACCAGCAGGACACACCATGACTGTCAAGTGACACACAACACACAGGTGAACAAAACTACCGTGCAACAGCCTGCACATGTGCCCATACAGCACGTGTGCATGGAACAGGAATACCACTGTGGCGTCTGTGAACATGCCAGCACCACCATGTCTCAGTGTGGAATAGCATGGTCCCTACCAGTGTGTAAATGTAGCAGAAGTGCACTGTGACCACTGTTGGCATAGGCACATAGACTGTCCATCGGACGTGGTGCCATGCCCTCAACTACCTCTGTCAGTGGATGTCAGTAATACCGGCTGTAGTGTGTATGTACCATGCATGCTGCTATGGTTGTGTGCCTAGGGTGTGGCTAGCAGGGATGGTAAGCATGGATGTTCAGCAAACAGAGGGGGGAGGTGTGTAGGCCTAGCATACAGACACATGTAGGTTTGGTGCATGCTGAGGGTAGTGTAGGTATGGTATGTGTCGTGTAATGTGTCACCCAGCTATGTGTACTGCATGGCCAAGCATGTGTGGGTACGTGGGAGTCCATACCAGGGAAGGTCGTGTTGCTGGCAACACATAGCAGTAGCAACCGTCCCAGGTGCAATGTACAGCATGCCAACACGACTGGCATGTAACCTGTGGTGTACAGTGTCTGCACTGTCGCGCGTCACAATGTGCGTAGTGGCCACAAACATGGGTATCTGAACATGGACTACCGATGATGCAATGTGTCATGGGAAAATACAGTATGTGTGTAAATCACGGTGTGGTGTGGGAACCACCCACCTGTGTGTGTTGCAGTCCAGGTATGTGACTGGGAGGTATGATCTGTGTACAATCTGGACTGGCAGGTGTGCCATGTAGGGCATGGAGGCAGGTCCCAGGCACAGTAGATAAATGACATGTGTGCTGTACTGTGTGTGCAGTGCTAGTGTACAGCACAGTGGAGGGTGTAAGCATTGTCACACATCACTGCATGCTGTGCCTACCTGTGACAGCCCTGCCAGAGACAGACATGTGACACCGCTGCACAGGCAGCATAGCATGAGAAGATGTACATGTGGGCTGCACACCTTAGCCAGATGTCCACACGTCATGTGTGCCACGGTAGTGTGGTTCAACACGACTATCAGACTGGACAGACAGCACATGCCTGCATAACAACAGTATGACCATAGTCAACAGTCCCAGTGACAGAGTAGGCCAATGTAGACTATCCCTGCATGCAGACCACTGGCTACTGGACACCTGGCTAGACACACACCTGGACGGTTAATTCACCATTGAGCCATCACATGTCCACGTCCATGTGGGCTGTACAATGTCATCACAGGGTGGTCACAATAGCAGGTGGCAAGGCAGACACGGTGTACCAGGTGATGTGTCATGTGTGCATATGTTGAGTAGCACAGCCGTTCACATGTCTGCAACATACTGGTGCACGGTGTATACTGTCACATGATGAATGGAACTGCACTGTCACCCACTACAGGGCCAGCTGGCACAGGTGTGTTGTGACTGGTGTAACCCATGTTTGCACAGGATACACACTGCTGCTGTAGGCAGCCATGCTGGTGGCCACCAGTGATATATGCAGTGGTCATACAAACATACCGTACACAGTGTTCAGGCAGGAATGTAAATTGTTGTGGACGATGTGCTGCTATGTGAATGTGGGTGTTTGTTGTGAATGTCACACATCCAGAAGACACCATCTGGTGCAGTCATGGTTGTCAACACCGGTACACACATCCACAGCAGTCAGAACCCAGTCCCGACAATGTGTGTCAGTCACCCTTGTACTGTGTGACACATGTGCACATGGCGGAACACCTCCCACTGTCATCTAAGCTGGCTACATGATGGCTGGAATGTGCTGTAGAAATGTACAATGCTGGTAGCCCAATGAAGTACCTGGAATCAGACACAGTACACCATGACAGCCATGTAAACCATGCACAACAATGGCTGCCCAACAGACACAAACAATGCATTGACACATGGAATGTGTGCTCATGACAACCCCCACCGAGGTATGTTGCACATATAGATGTACAAATGTCATCCATGGCCATAGCATGGATGCAGACACACATACTCCACAGGTAGTACCGTGTGATGTAGGTGGGGGGCATTGCTGGTGTATATGTCACAGTAGATGTACACAGACATGTCCTGCATAGCCGTCATGTAGGGGTAGCTGTGTTATGTCACTACTGGACATGCCCACACAGATTACCATGTCCCGCAGGAGATGTGTTAGGGGTGTACCACATGTGACATGCTGACAACAATCTGCGATGTGTATGGCTGCCGGTGTACCTGTGTGACAATGTCTGTGATGGGTGCAAAGGCACATAGTATCGTATTGTATGCACACAAGCCCCACATAGCTGCATAGCCTGAACATACAGTACAAGGAGTGTGTGGGATGATAGCAACCCACAGGTGGAGATGGGTATGGACGGTGGCCCACAACCACATGTGTGTGTACGGTGTTCACGTCCACGACACATGAGCATCTGAGAGGCTAGCGTCACAGTTGTACAGGGTCGCATGTACATATGTTCAGCAACATCTCTGTATGTCCCACCACTGGCCTGTGGACCGCTGGACAACAACCAAATGTGCAGGTATGTGATGTGCACAGCACATCACAGATGGCTACCGTAGAACAGGCCTACCATGTAGACATGTGCACAGTAGGTGTGCGCCACCTGCAGTCAAACACGTCAGGTGCCAAAACACACCAACAGTCCGGCCAATGACACAGATGGGCGTGCATGCCTCTGTGTATGTATGTCTGTGAATGGCTCCGGCATAGCAACATAGCCATGTCACCATTGTGAACAACAATATGAATGGGTTGTATGTGTGAGGGGTGCATCATATGTGTATGGTCAGATCGACGATACCATCAATGGGCCTGCTATGTGAACATCCATGTCCCCATACATGGATACCTCTGCTGAGGCCAACACCACATTCACACAGGGAGGGATGGCGGTGTGTAGTGCAGCAGCAGACATGTGGGTGGCAGCGGGCAATGTATGTACACATATGTGTCACCCACATCAGTTCAGGCGGATATCCATGTGCATGGGATAGTGGTGTGTGTACACATACAGCACTGTGTCGATCAACATCCCAGCACATGGCACCTGCCAGGGCTACAGTGTACGCATGGATGTGTGATACCTGCATGCACCACACACACCCTCAACAAGCAGCGTACAGCATACCCCGCTGGAGGCCAGTGTCCACACCATGGTGATAAACATGCTGAATGTCCATATTCACACAGCTATGACAAAAGCAATGGACAGCCACCCCGCCAATACCGGCAGCCCCTGGGTGGGTCACACCCATTGCCATGTATGATGCATACCCTGCCATATCATGCAGAGATGACCAGCAAGGCTGCAGGAGCTATCGCAGTCCCACATGGTGCAATGGACAAAAGGCACTCTCACTATCAACCATACACAGTAGTAATGTGGTGGCGATGCACCCTGCCATGTTACAGGTGCTGTGTGATGCTCTGCACAATGTGTGCGTGTACATGCTATGCATGGCCTTTCCTGCTAATGTGTCATGGTTACACATTGCTCCATGTCTATCACATACGTAACACAGGTGAGCTGGGGCACGTTGTCCAGCACCGGTACGGTGCTGTGTGGAAGTACATGGCACAACACATGCATGTGCAGGTGTCCATGTGTATGTGTACAGTGCCGCTGCTGTCGTTCACAATGGACACAGACGTGATGTGTACTGACATATACACAGCGTACAGGTGAACAGTAGCACAGACGTCACATGGGGACATATGCCAACCGATACGGACATAGGAGCAGCCAGGTACACATGTCCATGGCAGGCTAACATCTACATGGTGCGTGCACAGTGCGATGGGGTGGCACACAGATATGATGTGACACCCAGTGCTCAATGGTGTGAAGCCACAACATCGGCTGTGTCACCGTCACGATGCCCTTCACAGATCACTGTGCAGATGTCGTACATGTCATAGCACTGTATTTCCAACAGTATGCCAGCACAGCAGTGTGAATGTGACCTGCCACCATCATTATGTCTTCCAGATAATGCCACGTTCCCGGCTACCACCATTTAGCCGTCAGGAGGAGGGGGTCATCATACCATACCTCCAGAGTAACTACAACGCCCTGTTCAGCCATGTCCCACAGCAGGCACAAGAACGGCAGGAGATGTGGGAGGAGTTGTGCAGGAGGGTGAACAGCGTGGGCGGAACCAACCGCACATACCAACAAATCCGCAGGCACTGCACAGACCTGATCCGGCATGCAAGACAGCGTGCCGCTGCAATCGCCAGGCAACAATGTGGGACAGGTGGTGGGCCACCAACACAGCCCCCACTCACAGCTACGGAGGAGCTCCTGGTCAGTCTGGGGACACCCACGGAACAACATGCACAACCACTTGCGTCCATCGTGGAGGTGGGTGTCACCCAAGCTATGAGCCTGGAGCCGCATGGTAAGTCAGTGTTGCATGTATGTATGATAGGCGACGTGGGTGTGGGTGTCATAGTACAACACATGATGTAGCAATACATGCCAGGTATATGGCCACACAAGATGCAAACCATTGTATGCTATGTTGTGTTAGCAGACATGTGCATAGCACATGCAACCACACACATGCATGATGTGTCATGCACAGTGCTGACCGTGGAGATAGTAATGGCTAATGTGTATACCTTTGTGTAATGCCTTTACAGGTACGTCTGGCGTGTCGCAAGGACAAGGGTCTGTTGCAGGTAAGTCTGTTGCCAGTCAAACGCATGTTCTGCTGTATTGATATTCCCCATGTGTCTAGGCATGACATGCTCACCTGTGTGTGCCCCGTCACGGTATACAGCTCGCACCACCCGACATACACACCACCCATGTACAGTAGATACACCCGTTACCGTAGAGTGGTATGACACCACACAACCAATTGGTGTGTTACGTGCATTCAGCTATGCATACAATGGTGTAGGTGTTACACAATGGCTGCATGTGTAGTATGCATTGGAATGCCAGTGCAGTATGGACACAGTACCTCAGAGTGAGCTGTGATCTGGCCAGAGCACAGGTGTTACCAATGTGACCCATGCCCCTGCATCGGGTGCACACGTTGTGACATGGCGCATGCCATGTCCCATGCACGCAGTATGTCTGTCTGCAGCATTGTCACACCATGATATGACCTATGCACAACATAGCAGACATACACACTGTCAGCATATCCGTAGAGAATGTGACACGTCACACTGGTATGGGTGTATGTCACATGGGCCACCACAGGGCCGTGTGCACAATGTCTACCACACACAATTGTCAATGAGTCAGACAGACAAGGCCATGGTGGATACCTACAGGCATGTTGCCACACAGCACATCCACAGTGGGTACTCACCATTGCACCCTGTACACACATAGTGGGTTCATCAATGTAGTGGACCCCCTGGACATCTGCTGTAGTACACCAGTGACATGACATCCCTCTCCCCAGCTACTACAGGTGCCTCCAATGCCCACCATATATGTGCTGCTGAGCAGCTGAACTGACTTACAGACATGGCAATGTCATGCGTCCAGGTCACGCATCGCACAGACACATAGCTGTGTCCTGCTACTGTGCAGTGGCACAGAGCCCGCACCACACACCGTACAGCTACGCACACAGCTCACAGCAAACGTACCTGCACAGACATCACTGTTACACACACATTGTATCTGTACACTGTACACATAACACTGCACCATGACAGCCATCGTGATGTGGTGCATGCGGTGGGACACCATCCTCACATGTCCACATGATACCGCACATGTTTGCGGTGTACATAACATAGTGTTGGCAGCCATGTGTACTCTCAACTCGCCCGCGGCCACACGGTGTATCACGCTGATGCATGCAAACTACCATGAATGTGTGTACTGCATGCCTACTAAATGACACCTGCCTGTTGTACTGTCCACACCAGGGCAGTGTACATACTGCCACTATGAATGTCTGGTCTGCATTCACTGGTCTGTGTTGTGTGAATGCTGCATGCCACCTGCATTATCACATGCATGCTGTGTGTGTGTGTGTGTGTGTGTGTGTGTGTGTGTGTGTGTGTGTGTGTGTGTGTGTGTGTGTGTGTGTGTGTGTGTGTGTGTGTGTGTGTGTGTGTGTGTGTGTGTGTGTGTGTCTGTATTGTAACCGATGGTATGTCTTTGTATTGACAGGTGCTGTAGGTGCGTTCCCCTCCTGCGGTCAATCTGATGCTAGTGTCCCCACAGATACTAGTGGTGATGAGCATGTGCATGAGGCACAGGCAGGGTCGTCACAGGCAGAGACTGTGCCACTGGAGAACATTACACATACGTCCCTTTCATCCCTGCACACGGTTCAGATGCCGACACATACCCCGACAACGATGCCCATAGATGATGGTCAGTCAGCGTCTGTTGTCCCCGAGCAGGAATGTGTGGTGGCTGCAGAAGGTGTGGGTACACACGATGTTGCCAGTGTAAGGACTGGTGCAGTGCCACGCAGGCATGTGGCAGGTGCTGCCCGTAGGGGGAGCACCGCTAGACATACACCTGCCGTACAGGGTGCAGCAGCTGGTATAACCAGACGCATGTTCCAGACTGTAATGGCGGCGCAGGCACGTGCCGAACGGCAGAACCAGGAGGGGCAGAGGCTGCAGAGGTCCGCAATCCGTACACTAAATGACAGCATCCAGGCATTGGCGAATGCACAACAGCATCTTGCCGATGTTCTGGATAGGAGATTGGGCGACATGGCTGGTCTCCTCGACCGAGGCTTGGCCATCCTTGAGCGTGCGCAGTCCGTGCAGGAACACCAGGTAGGGGTGAGGCATAGGGCACGTGGGCGTGTGCCAGCAACACCACCTGCTGCAGGTCAGCGTGTGCGTGCCACCTCCCATGCCCACACAGACAGTGATGGTAGCAGTAGCACTGCAGCTGCTACTACACCATCCACACCAGGACAGAGCAGGCCACGTGGACGTGGCCCTGGACGGCCCCGTCGTGGGCATGTTTCCAGCGGACATGTGACATCGGAGAGTGGACAGTCTGTACCTCCACCCGGTCGTGCCCGTGCGACCCCAGGCAGGCGCGGGTCACTTCGCCGCCGGCAGACACAGTGAGCCGTAACACCTGCACTGTACAGTCAGGGGCTGCCAAGCATACCCGTGTAGGCATCACAGATGACTGAACTGTGTACACACACACCCACACACAGCAGACACAACTGTAGGGCTCCACCACACCCACATGCATTCCACATAGTCATGCCCACTCAATGCACTGGCCCTTACACACACACATGATGTCATCCATTGGTACAGCCCATGCCTGTGGCACACATATCACCCTGTGCATATGATTAAGTCTCTGCCGCATAACTGTGAGCCACACCAGCAATGCACGGTTAAGCTAACATATTATGATGCACAGGGTGGACACGATAGTGAGAGGTGTACGTGATACCTGTGTCCGCATGGTACGTGCTGTGTATGTTGTGGTGTGTGTGTATGGCTGGTGACAGGTGTGTATGTGATGTGTGTTGTGCACGGACATCATGCAGCAGACATACCATGCAGGACAGGTGCAGCATTCATTGATATGTGTACACAGTATGTGTGGTGGTTACATGTGTAGCACCATGTCGGTGCAGTTAACCCGTGTGATACTGATGGTGTACTGCACGTGCCTACTGGGAGCACTGTGATTAGTTCCCCACGTGTAGTCGTGGGGTACCCACAGGCATGTCTGGCAAACCCAGCATAGCACAGTTACCCACATCCGGCATGGACCCCTACATAGGTACATAGGCACACATGAACGTAACAGGATATGTGCCCTACGACATGTGTGGACCTAGCATGACTGTGTGTGGCATCTAACACCCCTCAGGATGGGGATGCCATATCCATCAGTCCCCAGTCCCTGGTCTAGCAGTGACACACAGAGGTTGACTGGCGCATAACTATAGTCACACATCCACACGTCAGTAGCAGTCCTGGACAAAGGCAGTCAGGGCCTTTCCTTCACATGGCCTGGCACTCCTCCCCGTGTCGTACTGTGTGTCTGGCCGTTACCCTGTTCCCCCAGCACGTCCCACTCATCTTTGGGTTGAGGTGTCTGACAGTCGCTTCTGTGCCCGTGTTCGCATGGGGCCTGGGAGGTGGAATGTGCCCATGTCACCCAGGTCAGACATGGCCGTGTATGTCGGGCACAGATCACCACGGATCAGCTGTGCTGTGCAGATCCACAGCCAGTGTCCCCTTGGCCGTGCACCATGTGACACATGTCCTAGCACCGTCATCCCCGTCTTGTGGAACGTTTGCGGTCCTTCCGAGTGCTGCACGCGTCAGGTTAGCTACAGGCCACATGTGCCATTGTACGCAGTCATTGCACTGGTGTGTGATGTGTACAGGGGTACAATGAACACCCCTGATGTGGTTGCCATTCCATCCAGACCAGGAGGCCACAATGGAATGTCTTCACACCCACATTGCCATTGTGTGTGTTGACAGAGGTTGCCAACAGGTGTGGTAGTCATCACCCTGAACATGTCCACCACCTTTAATGGCGTACCACCTACATGTGACATTGGGACGAACATGTTCTTCACACTGGGTAGGGCTGCACCTTCTCTGGCATCTGGTAGCAGGCCATGGCTCTGGCACCAGTCAGCCATGTCTATGACGCCCTAGGTGGATGTACGTGTAACATGGGGTGCTGGGTATGTCGGCCGGTGCGTAGTCATCTGCATACCTTGTCTGCTACAATCCCCCTATGATTGCATGCACATTGGAAGGTCGGATGCCATATGGCAGGGTGCACAGGAGTGAGCCCTGTGGGCCTCCACTGGGTCCAGATATGAGTGTGACAAAGCACCTTCAGCACCAACCCTGTGTGGTGTGACCTCCAACCTGTGTGAGAAGCATCGGGTGACATATGTCCCCACATGTATGCTGGCGAGCCTTTACATGGGTCCCATGTGTAGTGTGCTCTGAACGCTCCCACCAGGTCATGGTACTGTGTGCAAACCCACACATCCCCATCAATGGCCTTGGTGAACACTCCAGACTGGACGAGCAGGTTCGGGAGGCAGGATCCGCCCTTGACCATGTAGTTGTGGGTATGTTCCGGTATTGGCTGTACACCGCAATCTGTAACCATGACCACCTGTATGGACCTCCACACAGCTTTGCAGACAACACTTGTCAAGCGTATAGGGTGTGGCTGTTGACAGTCCATAGGAGCACTACCCTGGCATAGTGGGACCACAGATGCCATATGGCATCCATTGGGGACATAGCCCATAGTAAGGCTGACATGACACAGTGGCCGCATGTGTGGGCCGAGGGCCTCAAAGAGGATGGGTAGCACACAGCCAGGGAAACCATCGGTGCCCATTGCTGACGTGTCAAACGCCATAGAGATATGGGATCACCCCAGGCCATATGACATGTTTGGGAGGATACACTCTGGAGGGATGGATATGTTCCCTGTTGGGGGGGGGATGTATGCATGGAACATGTCCTGTGGTATGCAGACAATGTCTGTGGGTGCAGTGACTGTTGTACCATTCTGGACCATTTCCAGGCAGGTCTGTGTGCCCCCAACCATGTCCTTACCACAGTTAGGGAAGGCCCTGTGGTTGTCTCATGTGCCCTCTGCAGTACCACTCCCACGAGCGGACCTGGATGTTGGTATGTGGGGCCGTATGGTGACGCCGGTATGACTGGGTGATGGTTTCCCTGGTACTGTCATTGCCCTGCCATGTAGTAGCTCCAACTGTTGTTGTACAGGTAGTCAGTGGCTGCGGTCCACCACACCATGTGCCTACCTGTGGTGGACAAGGGCCTGATGTCATCATGTTTGCCTGTCGCAGACATGCATGTGGGTGGTGGTGGAAGGCATTCGGTAGGCGTTTTCCAGTCTGGCCTCTGTTCAACATTGGCATGGAGGACATGTAGGGTACCACACCGGTCATGTGATGTGTGTGGTTGTCTGTGGAGAGGTCATCACTGAGGTCCCCCATGCTGGTGTTGGTTACAGTGAGTGGATGACCAGTGGATCCACTATATGGTCTTGCATCACCATTGAGGGCTGTACATCCTGTGTGGGGCATATCCTCACCATGCGTGATGGGCAGAACTGTCAGACATCCCCCCCCTGGTATGTATGGTGCATGGCTGTGTAACAGTGGCCAGGTGTGTGAACACCTGGGACTGCTGGCGTACTGTGTTGTGCCATGGGTAATGTTCCCAGGCTATGTATGGGTGGTTCATGTCACCCAAACGGTGCTGTTGTGACAGCATGCCCACCCACCAGTGTCCTCAGGACATCTGTGCAGGTATCCTGTGTTTGTGAGGGTTGTCTGTAGCATGCAACAAACTGTAGGCCAGTCCTACACATGGTTAATTGCACCTACACATTCCCCGCAGCAACAACAACGTCTGTGGCATGACCGGGTTACTGTTGTGTGGCCGGACACACAGGATGGTCCGCATTCCGCCACCCATGCCGTCGCACCATGTGTATGCAGGTCTGATCTGTGCCGACTCTAAGTGTCTGAGCATGCCCAGTAGGCAGCTGTGTAGATAGACACACAGCACAGTGCACACCGCAGCCGTCTGCAGTGATACCCCGGGTGCATGCCTCTATCCCCTACGCAACGGCCACGTCTGTGGCATGGCCAGGTTTCTGTTGTGTGGCTGGACACACACGACGGTCCACATTACGCCACCCATGCCGTCGCAACATGTGTATGCATGTCTGCCCTGTGCCGAGTCTAAGTGTCTGAGCATGCCCAGTATGCAGTGATGTACTGATCAGTAGTTACTTGTTATTCTCGACTGCAGCACTAACGTGTGAGTGTACGGCGACCTTGGGATGGTAACAGACTGCGTGACTGCGCACTCTGTCCGAACACCCGGGCGGGCGCATCGCCTTTGCAAATGATACCACTCACGTAGGGGTATGCCTCCTGACAGCGCTCTGCTCAGTAGACTCGGTAGCGCGTTCTGTAAATGCTTCATACTGTAGTGTGTTCATGTAGATAGGCGTAGGTGTGTGTGTGTGTGTGTGTGTGTGTGTGTGTGTGTGTGTGTGTGTGTGTGTGTGTGTGTGTGTGTGTGTGTTTCCATCTGCCTCTGCGACTGATTATGCTTTTAGACGCTCCGCAACACATGCCTTGGCTATTGCCAACGATTGTCTTGCGGGTGCCGTCAGCAGCCTACAAGTATGCCTGTGACAGCGCTCTGTTTAGCAAACTCGGTAGCGTTCTGTAAATGCTTCATACAGTAGTGTGTTCATGTAGATAGTCGTAGGTTCGTCCCCCGTCCCTTCCGTGTGCGTGTGTGTGTGTGTTTCCAGCTGCGTCTGCGACTGAACATGCTTTTAGACGCTCCGCAACACATGCCTTGGCTATTGCCAACTATTGTCTTGCGGGTGATGTCAGCAGCCTACAAGTATGCCTGTGACAGCGCTCTGTTTAGCAAACTCGGTAGCGCGTTCTGTAAATGCTTCATACAGTAGTGTGTTCATGTAGATAGTCGTAGGTTCGTCCCCCGTCCCTTCCGTGTGTGTGTGTGTGTGTTTCCAGCTGTCTCTGCGACTGATTCTGCTTTTAGACGCTCCGCAACACATGCCTTGGCTATTGCCAACTATTGTCTTGCGGGTGATGTCAGCAGCCTACAAGTATGCCTGTGACAGCGCTCTGTTTAGCAAACTCGGTAGCGTTCTGTAAATGCTTCATACAGTAGTGTGTTCATGTAGATAGTCGTAGGTTCGTCCCCCGTCCCTTCCGTGTGCGTGTGTGTGTGTGTTTCCAGCTGTCTCTGCGACTGATTCTGCTTTTAGACGCTCCGCAACACATGCCTTGGCTATTGCCAACTATTGTCTTGCGGGTGATGTCAGCAGCCTACAAGTATGCCTGTGACAGCGCTCTGTTTAGCAAACTCGGTAGCGCGTTCTGTAAATGCTTCATACAGTAGTGTGTTCATGTAGATAGTCGTAGGTTCGTCCCCCGTCCCTTCCGTGTGTGTGTGTGTGTTTCCAGCTGTCTCTGCGACTGATTATGCTTTTAGACGCTCCGCAACACATGCCTTGGCTATTGCCAACTATTGTCTTGCGGGTGATGTCAGCAGCCTACAAGTATGCCTGTGACAGCGCTCTGTTTAGCAAACTCGGTAGCGCGTTCTGTAAATGCTTCATACAGTAGTGTGTTCATGTAGATAGTCGTAGGTTCGTCCCCGTCCCTTCCGTGTGTGTGTGTGTGTTTCCAGCTGTCTCTGCGACTGATTCTGCTTTTAGACGCTCCGCAACACATGCCTTGGCTATTGCCAACTATTGTCTTGGCGGGTGATGTCAGCAGCCTACAAGTATGCCTGTGACAGCGCTCTGTTTAGCAAACTCGGTAGCGCGTTCTGTAAATGCTTCATACAGTAGTGTGTTCATGTAGATAGTCGTAGGTTCGTCCCCCGTCCCTTCCGTGTGTGTGTGTGTGTTTCCAGCTGTCTCTGCGACTGATTATGCTTTTAGACGCTCCGCAACACATGCCTTGGCTATTGCCAACTATTGTCTTGCGGGTGATGTCAGCAGCCTACAAGTATGCCTGTGACAGCGCTCTGTTTAGCAAACTTGGTAGCGTTCTGTAAATGCTTCATACAGTAGTGTGTTCATGTAGATAGTCGTAGGTTCGTCCCCCGTCCCTTCCGTGTGTGTGTGTGTGTTTCCAGCTGTCTCTGCGACTGATTCTGCTTTTAGACGCTCCGCAACACATGCCTTGGCTATTGCCAACTATTGTCTTGCGGGTGATGTCAGCAGCCTACAAGTATGCCTGTGACAGCGCTCTGTTTAGCAAACTCGGTAGCGCGTTCTGTAAATGCTTCATACAGTAGTGTGTTCATGTAGATAGTCGTAGGTTCGTCCCCCGTCCCTTCCGTGTGTGTGTGTGTTTCCAGCTGTCTCTGCGACTGATTCTGCTTTTAGACGCTCCGCAACACATGCCTTGGCTATTGCCAACTATTGTCTTGCGGGTGATGTCAGCAGCCTACAAGTATGCCTGTGACAGCGCTCTGTTTAGCAAACTCGGTAGCGCGTTCTGTAAATGCTTCATACAGTAGTGTGTTCATGTAGATAGTCGTAGGTTCGTCCCCGTCCCTTCCGTGTGTGTGTGTGTGTTTCCAGCTGTCTCTGCGACTGATTATGCTTTTAGACGCTCCGCAACACATGCCTTGGCTATTGCCAACTATTGTCTTGCGGGTGATGTCAGCAGCCTACAAGTATGCCTGTGACAGCGCTCTGTTCAGCAAACTCGGTAGCGCGTTCTGTAAATGCTTCATACTGTAGTGAGTTCATGTAGATAGGCGTAGGTTCGACTCCCGGCCCTTCCATGTGTGTGTGTGTGTTTCCAGCTGCCTCTGCGGATACACATACTATTATACGCTTCGCAACACATACCCTGCCTATTGCCAGCTATTGTTTTGCGGGTGATGTCACCAGCCTAGAAGTATGCCTCTGACAGCACTGTGCTCAGTAAACTCGGTAGCGCGTTCTGTAAATGCTTCATACTGTAGTGAGTTCGTGTAGATAGGCGTAGGTTCGACTCCCGGCCCTTCCATGTGTGTGTGTGTGTTTCCAGCTGCCTCTGCGGATACACATACTATTATACGCTTCGCAACACATACCTTGCCTATTGCCAGCTATTGTTTTGCGGGTGATGTCACCAGCCTAGAAGTATGCCTCTGACAGCGCTGTGCTCAGTGAACTCGGTAGCGCGTTCTGTAAATGCTTCATACTGTAGTGAGTTCGTGTAGATAGGCGTAGGTTCGACTCCCGGCCCTTCCGTGTGTGTGTGTTTCCAGCTGCCTCTGCGGATGAACATGCTTTCATACGCTTCGCAACACATACCTTGCCTATTGCCAGCTATTGTTTTGCGGGTGATGTCACCAGCCTAGACGTATGCCTCTGACAGCGCTGTGCTCAGTGAACCCGGTAGCGCGTTCTGTAAATGCTTCATACTGTAGAGAGTTCATGTAGATAGGCGTAGGTTCGACTCCCGGCCCTTCCGTGTGTTTGTGTGTGTGTGTTTTTGCAGCTGCCTCTGCGGATGTACATGCTTTTAGACGCTTCGCAACACATACTTTGCCTACCAGCGGCCATTCCTGTACGGTTGTTGTCACCCACCTGTACATGTGCCTCTGCTGGTGGTGTGCTCGGTGGTCCACGTAGCGCATACCATACCTGTGTTGTACGTTTGTGCGGTTGGGTATGTGGGGGTGTGGTCAATCACCATGCGTGTCACATGTGTGTGTGTGTCCATGCTCCCAGATGCATGGGTTCATACGGTATGGCTTTGAGGTTTACGCGGAACACCCATATCCTGGCGCCATCCTTGTGTTTGTGGATGGTGGGACGCAGATCGTGTACTGCTTGTGTGCTTCTTCTGGTCGGCGACCTCCGTAGCGTGTTCTCCACGTGTACCCTACTATGGTGTTGTGGGTTGCTGCTGTGTACATTACACCCACGGGCCTGCCGGATGTGCTCGTGTGTATCTCTTTCTTTGTATATCTATGTACCTATGTTGTGGCCGTACCGCTGCTCTCCCATGGACAGCCGTCTTCCCCATGTATCGCATGTTTGCACGGCTGACACATATGACTGTGGTACTTTGCATATCCACACATTGTCCATGCACTGTCCGTATTCCAGAACACCTCATAGACATCGCTGGATTACATGGCAGACAGATATCCTTGCTGTCCTTACACTTTACCCATACATGACATACACCTTGTGTGTACTTGCCTATTTATGGTGTGTGTATGTCTATGTGTGCTGTATGCATGGCCGTGTGTGTGTCCCACCATAGCCATGTGTGCAGCCGTCGCCACTATGGGTATCCTTGTGGCCCGCTGTCACATGTGCACGTCTGCACATACCTGCAGACTGTACTACCCCTGCGACGGCAGCGGCCTTAGATCGGCCGGTGCCCTAGGCCGTGGGGCCACATGGCACACGCCAGCACAACACATGGTGCACCCATCTTGATATACCTACGTGACACGCCTACTGGACTGGTGGCCCTACTAGGGCAGCGGCCTGGGCAGCCGCAGGATTGGCGTATGCCTACGGCCGGCTATGGGCACATCACAAGGCACACGTCTACAGTCGGTGTTTTACGACGTCTAGGGTATTACACCACAGGAGGGACCTCCACAGCTATGCTGAAGAATGCGTATGTAGATAGATTAGTAGGTGGAGGTTTGGCCACACACCAGGGCTGACCGGAGGATAACTGTTGAGGCATCCTTTGTGAAGCAGGTGGAGCAAACACCCGTAACGGGAATGTAGTGTAGATGCAGATGTAGGGTTAACATACATTTGTCTACTCTGTCAGTTCTGTACCATTGTATTACAGTGATATGCTATGCATATCTTCCATATCCATTGTTAGGTCTCTGAATGTTGAGGGGTCGGCATAGTACAATATCATGTAATACATGTGTTCATAGGATGCCTTCTGAATTGTTGACATACGTGTGTGTCGTTAGCAGTGCGTCTGTGCTTTCTATGCTGTGGCTACATGTTCATTGTTCGCATGGAAAGTGACAAATGGAAGTGTACGGGTGGATACTTAAAGCCTGGATGCTCCCATGTTATGTGTACGTCTCACGGGGCCTACGGGTGATAGCGCATACATGTCTATGAAGAACCTTTGGATACCATGTGTGACCTGCCGTGCACGAAATGTTTACGTTGACTGTTCCATATACCTATGTGTGACATGGTTTGTGGCCATAGGGTGCCGGCGGGTCTTTATTGTTGTGCAGGTGTTTTCCATGGTCAATTGACATCAATCCTATTAATCCACTGAAGGATGTCTTTCATTGGTGGGAACGCCATGGTTCGACCATCGTATGTCTTTCCCAGCTGACGTTGATATTGTGCCATTGGTATGGTTCTACAGGTCACCCATCTGTTCTGCTGTATGGAAGCGTGCGATCCCCATTAATGTGCTGGCGGATTAAGTGCCGTATACTCCGGTATCTGCCCAGCGGTCTGGCTTTGTATGGGGAGTGTCTACTGTAGTCCCTATCTGTATTTCCTGGGTTATGCCTTGTAACAGCTGTGGGATTCCCCCAGGTTTGCAGCTATGGGTGCCATCTTGGCCGTACGTTTGTCCATCTATGGGAACTGCCTACTGGGCACTAGCATAGGGCTGTACACATTACACAGCTGCATTCTACATTTTCCGGGGGATGATTGCCATTATTAGTGCAGAGTAACGCATATGCCATGCCCACGTCCCTCACACGGGGCGGGACAACGAATCATCTGCCAATCCACACCGAGACCCATATTTGCATACCCACGATCCCATGTCTGCAACCCTCGACAGTACCCATTGCACATCCTTCATGTGTGCGGGAATGGGATGTGAACGCACGTGTATTGACACGACGAGCTGGGGAGTCCTGTTCATATGTCCTGCATTTCATGGACACTTGTCATCACCCTTGTACACGCTTGTGGTGCCCATATCTACCTGTGCCGTAGTCACGGCTGTCACTTCTTCTGGTTCGCACGATAGCAGCCTGTCGCCAACACCTATGGACAAATATGTGGGTCCTACTATGGACACCGATGTGCATATGTAAAGTGTAGAACATGTTGGACCGTGTCCATTCGGCCAGTGGTTTTGACTGCCGCTGTATGTTCCCCAGTCGCGGATGTCTGTTTGCCTACCCATGTTTTGTAGTGCTACGGAACCCGTGTCCTTCCACATTTAACCCATATGGTGTTACTGTAGTCCTGCAGGTTGGCAACTGCTTTAAGTAATCCTCAGAGGTCCCATTGTGAACTATCCGCCACTGTATTGCCATAATAACACAGCCGGTACATGTAGAACCTATTTATTCATGACAGGATGTTCTTTATGGGTGGGTACGCCATACTTTAAGCATGCTATGACCTTCCTAGTTGACGTTGTTGGACTGCCATTAATATGTGTTCCACAGGCCGCCCGTATGTTCCACGGAGTGGAAGCGGGTGATCCCCATACACTTGCTGGCAGCCTGGTTGCTGTGTACGCCGGGATTCTCACGGCTGGATGGATGTCTATGGTGTGTGTCTACTGTTGTTTCCAGCTGTATTTCCTGTGTTATGCCTTGCTACAGCTGTGTGATTTCACCAGGTTTGCTATTGTGGGTGCCATCATGTCCGTACGTTTGTCCAGCCTTGGGAAATGCCTACTGGACACTGGTGTATGGCTGTACCCATTTCACACCTGCATGTTGCATTCTCCGGTGGATGATTGCCGTTATTGGTGGGGGGTAAGCCATGTTCTGTACCCACATCCCTCCCACGGGGCGGGACAATGGATCCTCTGCCAATCATCTCCGACACCCATTTCTGCATACCCAAGATCCCATGGCTGCAACCCTCGACAGTAGCCATTGCAAATCCTCCATGTGTGCGGGAATGGGATGTGGACGCACATGTGTGGACACGACAATCTGTGGATGTCTGTGCATATGTCCCTCATTTCATGGACAGGTGTCATCAACCTTGAACACGCTGGCGGTGCATTTCTGCTGCTGTGCCGTAGTCACGGCTGTAGTTCATCTGGGTCTCCTCGCAAAAGGATATATTTTTGGGTCCTACAATGGACACAAATGTGCATATGTGAAATGTAGAACATGTTGGACTGTGTCCATCTGGCCAGTGGTTGTGACCGCTGCTGTATGTTCCCCAATCGCGGATGTGTGTTTGACTACACATATTATGTTGTGCTACGAAACCCGTGTCCTACTACGATTAACCCAAATGGTAATAATGTCATGCTGCAGGTTGGCAACTGCTTTAAGTAATCCTCAAAAGGCCCAGTAGGACGTATACGCCACTGTATTGTCAATATAACACAGCCGGAACATGTATATAGGGTTACCACCTGTCCCACTTTGCGAGGGACAGTCCCTCTTTGGGCAGTTGTGTCCTGACAAAATTTTGTAAAAATGGCAAATGTCCTGGGATTTTAGGACAACATTATTTCCTATATTTCATGTAATAGTTGCATAAAACGGTTATCCTGTATCTAAACTACCTAAATGTTATAAGAAACAGAATAAGCAACTAAAATGCTACAAGAATAAGCTGTTATTTAGGCAGAAATGTTAAGTTCTATCCTTTGTACTGACCGTGGGTTAGTGTCGGCCTGTAAATTCTGCTGTCTGTACCATAAATGTCCCACTTTGGCCATTTGAAAAGGTGGCAACCCTACATGTATACCCTATTAATTCATTTAAGGATGTTCGTTATATGCGGGAACGCCAGTGTTGAAACATCCTATGACCTTCCTAGTTGAAGTTGTTTGTGTGCCATTGGTATGTGTTCCACAGGTCGCCCAGTTGTTCCGCAGTATGGAAGCGAGTGATCCTCATGTTGTTGATGGCAGATCGAGTGCCATGTACGCCGGTATTCGCACGGCAGTCTGTCTTTGTATGGGGAGTGTCTACTGTTGTCCCTATCTGTATTTCCTGTGTTATGCCTTACTGCAGCTGTGTAATTCCATCAGGTTTCCAGTTATAGGTGCCATCTCGGTCGTACACTTGTCCATCCATGGGAATTGCCTACTGGACACTGATATAGGGCTGTACAACACTCACACCTGCTTTTACCATTATCCGGTGGATGCTTTGCATCATTAGTGGGGAGTAAGGCACGTGCTATACCCGCATCCCTCCCACGGGGCGTGACAACGGATTATCTGCCAAACAACACCGAGCCCCATATTTGCATACCCAGGTTCCCATGGCTGCAACCCTCCACGGTACCCATTACACATCCTTCATGTGTGCGGGACTGGGATGTGGACGCACTTCTATGGACACGACATTCTGGGGATTTCTGTTCATATGTCCAGCATTTCATGGACAGTTGTCCCCAACCTTAAACACGCTGGTGGTGCATATGTCTAGCTGTGCCGTAGTCACGGCTGTCACTTCTTTTGCGTCGATCGCAGCTGGTCGATGGTGCGACTGGATCAATTTTTGGAGTCCTACAATGGACACCGATGTGCATATGTAAAGTGTAGAACGTGTTGGACTGTCACCATCTGGCCAGTGGTTGTGACTGCTGCTGTATGTTCCCCAATCGTGGATGTCTGTTTGACTACCCATGTTATGTATTACTTGGCCTGTCTATGTCCACGAGCCGGTAAGCGGAAATACAGCAGACCTTGGGTCCTGGTCATCTTCATAACAGACATTGTTGCATATATATCAGGCCAAAACAGACAGTGACACTGAAGATACACTCCACAGTCAAATGATACAGAGCTCTTTCACCCACTGACATGAGGCATCGTCGGAGTACAGAATACATTGGATAGTCGTCCCTTATACACTTCCTTCGGAGTCAGTTCGAAGTCAATTAAGCAATAAACCTGCTCATAGTTAAGTAGACAGTGCTCCAGGTCTTGATGATAACGTGACATATACTGATCAGTATTGCATACATTACTTAATGGAAACAATAATACACCAACGATGTGTTGATATAACTACAAGATTGGTCAATACAATCAGTCTATTGACACATAGTTGGTAATTGTTGCGAATAACCTTAGAATGTAGTGTTCTGCTCATGATTTTGTATATCAATGTGTATGACTGTTGCATTCCGATTCCAAAGCGTGGAATCAATGATTACAATTTAATCATAGTTTGTATAAATATTAGTGTGAATGAGTCAGAATGTTACATATGAAGATGACTGTATTCTAACTATATCAATGTGACATGGAATGAACTGTAGTCGTTTACATCTTGTTTTCCAGGGACAAATCTATGTCCATGCGTCATATGTACGGGCCGTCGGACTGCTGTGTGTGAATATATACATGTGAACCCCTCGTTTCATACCTTTCTTTGTTACTGTCTGTGGATTACCTGTGTACACATGTCAATTACCATGCCATACCTTTCCACTGTACCGGTTCTGGCATGGTGTACGGCTGGTTGGCCCTTAGTCTTGCTGTGTGTTACATTAACCAGTGTCTATCTGGCAAATCGCTGGCGTGTGGTGTGTGACCTTCTTGCTACTTTAGGGACCTGATCCCACAGTTGTGAAGTGCTTCCACTGGCCATATATCTGTCTGTCATCTGGGATCTGTGTGTAACCAGTCCTTTCAGGACACTTTCTGTTGTTGTTCTTCTTAGGTTACATATTTGAGTACTTTGGTATGTTGTGCTATTATTGTGTGTGGAGCATTTCTCCACGGGCCTCTGCTGACACTGGACATACATCCAGCTGGCCTAGCCCGGTCAACAGGTGTGAGCCAACTGAATGCAATTCGTACGGGGGCACCTTCTGACAAGTGGGTCGGGTTACTGATGCATACCCGTCATCAATCCATACTACTAACACATACGTTATACTGTCCACAGTCTAAGTTTGTCTCATCCCATAGCGTGTGCTTCTCACCATTTCTAATGGTACTTTACATGACATTGCCCGATTCCATACGTTCAGAGGCTAACATTTGTGAGACATGTCTGGTTAACGTGGAGGACACACCCTTAACCTTCCCTGCTTCGAGTGGATCACACACGCACACGCACACTTGCATTTCCTAATTGTAGGCTATGCACAGGCGCACATGCATATCCGTATTCTGTTTAGATATGTTTACTGGGTCTGTGTTAGTTGTGACTATTCCGGTAACATATCTCTGGTCCGGTTGACGGACGTGTGCAGAACGCACTTACACCTTTATACATGTAACGGCCTTTGCAGCATGGATGCATTACGTACACGTTCACATCTATATGTTCTATAGTCGTAATTCAAACGGGACTGCATTCACGTTTGCCGGTTACTGTGACCTCTACACGTTAGCTGTTCGATCTCATTAATATGCATACCCATGATACTTAGCTACATTTACATATCCCCACAACACCACCACCCCCACTCACGCACGTCACAGGCATCCATCCTCCTGCTGGGAAAGGTGCGGTACTACATGTTACACATTCCTTATTCCCTCCCGCTCATGGCCCAGGATGCGTATGTCGTGACCGCAGGGATGTTCAGATCACAGGGGCTTATATCCCCTACGCATACCGGCCTTCGGTTGTCAGGGTGTTCCTGTGGTGCTTTGGGCTTGGGCTTGTCCGCCCAGTGTACGGAACTGCCCTGACCGTGTACGACTGTTAGATGAGTCACATGGGCACGGTTTGTCCGTGTCTTTGATACCTTGCCCCCCCCCCCAAACCTTCTAAAGGAATGTTTACTTTACCACATTGTGAATCTTTACATTACATTGCTATATTGTACAGTAGTCATAATCATAGGGTTAATCTCTATATATTATGCTTCATTGATATTACTGGGTGTCTCTAGTTCTTGTAAGATATTGGCACAATCCCTAGAACATATATATGTAGCTTATACACTCAGACATTTGTGGGACAGCATGTTGGGTCTTCCGTCATATATATGGACATAATTCCTATTTCTCCATGAAGTATATACATTTTGAAGCAATGTCAGATTCACTCACTGTGTGGAATCTGTAACCCAAGAAAGGTTTCTTAGCTTGTTTGCCTTTAAGGCATTTAAGTGATACTTAGCGCATGTAATTTACTGACCGATTAAGGGTTTTAATTGTAGTAGGTTGGACTGCATTGTATGTATTCTGAAGATGTCTGCTTGTGAAGCAGACAATATTTTAATGTATTATATTTTGTTTTACATTTGTTGACCGGGTTAGTCTGGCTGGATGACAAGTCCATTTCCAGCAGAGGCCCGAGGAGTGAAGCTCCACTATCTTCTAGTACATTTCAGACCCAAAAGAATTTATTCAGGGAAAATACATTTTAGAACATTGCAAGGGAGGTATGGAAACAGTAAAGTAACGGGTTTCCTCATTATAAAATGAGAAAGATATATGCGCTTCAATATACTATGGTGACTGACTTTACTTCCTGGTGGCCTCTGAGTGGTCACTGACCGTTTCTACAGTACCTCATTTATGCTTTGGACTTTCTCATCTGTTTCTCTGTGTCTTTTCTATGGGGTATGTCAGGTGTACTCCCTATGTGTATTACCTGTGTAATGCCTTGCTGCGGCAGTGTAATTCCACCGGGTTTGCAGTTATGGGTGCCATCTTGGTCGTACGCTTATCCATCCATGTGAATTGCCTAATGGACACTGGTATGGGGCTGTACACATTCCACACCTGCATTTAGCATTCTCTGGTGGATGCTTTGCATTATTAGTGGGGAGTGAGGCAGGTGCTACGCCCACATCCCTCCCACGGGGCGGGACAAGGGATTACCTGCCAAACGACACCGGGCCCTGTTTCTACATACCCAGGTTCCCTTGAGTGCAACAGTCCACAATACCCATCACACATCCTTCATGTGTGCGGGACTATGATGTGGCCACACTTCTATGGACTCAGTACCCTGGGTATTTCTGTGCATATCTGCGGCATTTCATGGACAGCTATCATCAACATTGAACACGCTTGCGGTGCATATGTGTTGCTGTGACGTGGTGACGACAATCATTTCACGTAGGTGATGACGGAAGCTGGCACGCAGTCAATGAATGAAATTTTTGGGTCCTTCAATGGACACCAATGTGCATATGTCAAATTAGATGTTGCTGGACTGTGTCCACCTGGCCAGTGCTTTTCACTGCTGCTGTATGTTCCCCATTCGCGGATGTCTGTTTGACTACCCATTCTACATGGTGCTACGTAACCAGGTGATTTCGTACTGTGAACAAATGTCATACATCCTAACATGCTGGTTAGCAACTGCTTCATGTAAACCTCAGACATCCCAATAGGACATATCCGTCACTGTATTGTCAACATAACACCACCGGAACATGTAGATCCACTATGTCTTCATTGAAACATGTTTTCTTCATAGGTGGGAACACCATTGTTTACATATCCCAGTTGACGTTGTGGGTGTGCCATTAGTATGTGTTCCACAGGTCACACATCTGTTCCGCTGTATGGTAGCGGGTGCTCCTCATTCTGTTGCTGGCAGGTTGAGTGCTGTGTACGCCGGTGTTGGCACGGCGGTCCAACATTGTATATGGAATGTCAACTGTAGTCCCTATGTGTATGTCCTGTGTTATGCCTTACCGCGGCTGTGTGATTTCCCCGTGTTTGCAGTTGTGGGTGCCATCTTGGCCGTACGGTTGTCCATCCATGAGAATTGCCTACTGGACACTAGTATAGGGCTGTACACATTTCACACCTGCATTTACCATTCCCCAGTGGATGGTTTGCATCATTAGCGGATAGTGTGGCAGGTGCTACACACACATCCCTCCCACGGGGCGGGACAACGGATTGGCTGCGAAGCAACACCGAGCCCAGAGTCTACATACCCAGAATCCCTTGACTGCAACATTCGACAGTACCCATTCAACATCCTTCATGTGTGCGGGACTATGATGTGGACGCGGTTCTATGGACCCGTTACCCTGGGGATTTCCGTGCATATGTGCTGCATTACATGGACAGCTATCATCAACATTGAACACGCTTGCGGTGCATATGTGTAGCTGTGACGTGGTCACGACTCACGATCATGTGCCACGCAGTCTGCACGGGTAATTTTTGAGTCCTACAATGGACACCAATGTGCATATGTTAAGTGTAGAGCTTGGCGGACTGTGTCCGTGTGGCCAGTGTGTTTGGCTGCTGCTGTATGTTCCCGAATCGCGGATGTCTGCTTGACTACCCATTCTACATGGTGCTACGTGACCAGGTGATTTCGTACTGTGAACAATTGTCATACATCCAAAGATGCTGGTTAGCTACTGCTTCATGTACACATCAGACATCCCAATAGGACATGTCCGTCACTGTATTTACAACAGAACACCACCGGAATATGTCGCTCACCTATGTCTTCATTGTAGCATGATTTCTCCATAGGTGGGGACGCCATAGGTTGCATATCCCAGTTGGCGTTGTTGGCGTGCCATCGGTTTGTGTTCCACAGGTCGCCAATCTGTTCCACGGTATGGTGCCGAGTGCTCCCCCATTGTGTTGCTGGCAGATGTAGTGCTGTGTACGCCGGTGTTGGCACAGCGGTCCAGCTTTGTATGTGGGATGTCGACTGTAGTCCCTATGTGTATTTCCTGCGTTATGCCTTGCCGCGGTTGTGTAATTTACCCAGGTTGGCAGTTGTGGGTGCCGTCTTGGCCATACGGTTGTCCATTCATGACAATTTACTACTGGACACTACTATAGGGCTGTACACATCTCACAACTACATTTAGCATTCTCCGGTGGATGGTTTGCATTATTAGCGGAGAGGAAGGCAGGTGCCACGCACACATCCCTCACACGGGGAGGGACAAAGGATTGGCTGCGAAACAACACCGAGCCCAGAGTCTACATACCCAGAATCCCTTGAGTGCGACAATCGACAGTACCCATTACACATCCTTCAGGTGTGCGGGACTGTGATGTGGACGCCCTTCTATGGACCCGGTCCCCTGGGTATTTCTGTGCATGTGTGCTGCATTTCATGGACAGCTATCATCAACATTAAACACGCTTGCGGTGCATATGTATACCCGTGACGACAATGGGTTCCCGTAGGCGATCATTGATGGCGTCATACTTGTCTTTTTGTAATTTTTGAGTCCGGTCATGGACACCACTGTGCATATGTAATGTGTACAGCTTGTCGGACTGTGTCCTTGTGAACAGTGGGTTTCACTGATGCTGTGTGTTCAACAATTGCAGATGTCTGCTTGACTACCCATACTGTGTAGTGCTACAGGAACTATGTTTTCCGATGCCAGAACCCAATTGTGTACATCCACTGTTGCAGGTTGACAAACACTTTCATACACAGAGGTCACGGTTGGAAAGTACTGCCACTTCATTATCGGAACAACACCTCCAGGCTGTGTATATCATGTGAGCCTTAGGCCGGTCTTACCGGCCATTTGTAATTGTAATTAGCAGACACGTGTCAATACATGTATGATAAGACATATTGCCATGCTGACGTTGATCTATGTTATTTGGACATTGGCATCTGCCTTTGGCATCCGTTGCTGTGTGTGTTGCCAGTGAACATACACATTGCTTGCTCAGAGGCAGACTACACATTTCTGCACACTACTGTGGTCTCCTTTATGGACCCTGAGCCAGTGGTCGACAGTACTGCAGCCACTGCATCAATCACATTTGCCATCTACCAGTACCTACAGGACTGCATGTACCAGGCATTCACTTACCCAACTGTGGTTCATTGTACCAATGCCAAGCGTCCAGTGTGGTGTACCCCAGCCATACACATGATGTACAACACGAGGAGGTGGCTACTACAGGGTGGAGCAGACACCTTGTCAGGTGTGACACCCTTGGTCATCATATGTGTAGTGTTACACAATGTCATGGGATTGTCCAGGGCACATTCCACAGATATACCTACATGGACCTGGCTGACATTCATACCACCTTCAGTTGCTATGCTCGACACCTGTGAGGTCACTACCACATATGCTCTGACTGGGTTCAAATAGAGGTGGGGTTTACTCAACATACACACATTGCCGACATACAGGCTGACAGGTCCGGTGAGGACATCTCCACACCCTCCACCACACATGTGGAGATGTCTGTACCAGCGGTTTGTGGTCACCAAATGTTCTGTGACACACAGGTGGGACATGCTCTCTCCAGGGTAGTGTGAATAGCATCCATGAGACCAGATGGTGAGCCCGCTGTGTACTCCACTATCTCATTTGGGATGTGGACCCACAGTTAGGACAGCTATTTCTTTATGGCCTCACCTCAGGTAGGATGCCCAGGTTGTTTCGCATGACAACTGTATTCCCACATCACAGGGCCAATGCCTCCACTGAGGCTGGTTGTTACTGTCCCAGTACCCTGAGGAGACCTATCTGCATAGACATGGGGTGGGATCATACTGCGGTTCGTACATGACTGCATAGGGGACATACATACTTCGCATCCCACACGGTTTGTCTTGTTCAGGGGCGGTTCATGCCTTTAAGACATGGTTGACATTTTCGGGACGGTCACCCAGCCCATTGATGGGGGTGTTGCAGTCCATACAGCCTACCTCGTCCTGGCAAAGGGCTTCATAACATTACCCCCCTCAGGTAACGTTAATGAAACCATTGTCTGGGATGTGAACATGTACATCACAGAATGTGTTGTAAACTGTCTATGTGACACAACCCACATGGTCATGGTTGCTGGCTGCATGTCAGACCAACTGCCTGTCACAAGTGGTGTCCCATGGTGCCATTCCGTGGGTGCACCCCTGTCATACATCTACATTTCCACGGTACAGGCACACACAGGGGTGTTATGGGTAACATTGTTTGTAGATGCTTGCAGAACAGATGCCATACTGGGACGGACATCTGACACAATTATCCTTCGAAGGGGCCTCCCGGATATGCATATCTGCTGTCAGGGACATGTCCCACACCTAACTGGTACGTAATGCAAAGTCATACCTGTCGAGGGGTAGTAGGTCACCCCTGTCCAGCGTATGTGTGGATGTCCACACAGCACAGGGGTGACTACCAGGGATCAGGGGACAGGGTTTGTCGGTCGCCTTTCATTCAACACACACATTGCTATCGTGGTTCTGTGGGACTTCTACATTGACCACCTGTATGTGCAGGGAGTCACATCTGACTTCACAGCCCGACACGTACGCACGGTCACTATATAGCATAGGACTTCACTTATTTGCCTATGTATGAGCTTATTGTTGTGGCAGTTTGGTAGCTTATTCTGTTTCTTGGGACATTTAGGTATTTCAGTTACGGAAATAACCGATTCAGGCTACAATTACATTGAATTCGGGAAATCATTATGACCTACACTCTTCGCACACTTCCCGTTTTTAATGCTTTATTTCGGAACACGTATGCCAATACAGGGACTGCCCCTCGCAAAGTGGGACGGTTGGTGACCTTAGTCGCTACTCCTATGTCGGTGCGGCGTGCTGACATGCTGCTGTACACCTTCTCTGACTATGCACACTCACAGTACATTGCTGTACGGACACGGTATTACGCGTATCCTTTGTTCCTTGGACAGGTACATTTCGGGCTGCGTGGGTTTTATTTGCTTCTCTATTTAGTTGGGACGGGAACTTTGTTGCATACTCTGCGGACATTTCATTCTGCACGGGCCATGGCTGCAGCCATTTCTATTCTGGGCGGACTATGGCAGACAGCACGTTAGGTTGCTCTTCGCCTGCCTGCTTAAACACGCCTACTGACGCATCCTACTTGGGCTCGCTCACGTACACTACGCACATGCCTGTGGTTACGGTGCACTCTCATTAATATGTAGATGGCGCTACTGCGCCGGATATTCCATGCACCGCCGGCGCAGGCCTTACGCCGGCCTTGCGCCGAGCTTCATGAATCCCGGGGTTTGGTTTTCATAGTACAAACAAATATAAAAGGTAAGTAATTACTATTTCCTTGAAATTAATTTATCTGTACTAATGGAGACACACTAAACTATTCATGAGCATACTGCATAGTTGTATGTGAAATCCCTTCTATTATATCCCGCATCAATCAATTTCCCCTCACTGTCTGTAATCAAGTAATCTGTAATACCTCTTTAAATATATTATTAGAATTGTCTCAGGTCTCATTCATTGCATTCTAATATACATAACATATAATATGATTACTGAGTTTTTTCTCACATATTTTCTGCACCTCGTTATTGTTTTATATTGCACTCTGTTGTCAAACATACACCCTATGTTTTGTCATTACATCTTTTTCACTCTTATACTTTGTAATTGAAACTATCTATACTTGATGTCTTGTAGTGTAACATGATACTTTGTGATTTAAATATCTGTACTTGATTTATGAAAGATTATGATTGCGAGGCTATTCTCCTTGGACCTCCAATGAAAATGGACACTTTCTGGCCAAATATCAAAGAAAAACCAAATAAATAAATTTTATCATATCTCCCTAACTATCCACAGAGTGTAGGTCTTGGTGGCGATTGCTAAGGTCAGAAACACTACTTTATTGGGCCCCAACAATATCCCCAGTTGCCTCCTAAACAGCCTAAAACAAGAGCTAGCAGTACCACTTGAGGCAGTCTTCAAATACAGCATCAAACCAGGTTATGTTCCAGGTGAATGGGGGGCTCTTCATAGGGATGGACCATCAGCCATCTCATGGAGAAGATCAACTAGGACATTGTCAACCAACAGACACTGGACCCATCCCAGTTTAGCTTTTTTAAGGAAAGTTCATGCCTACTCAACCTGGTGGACTTCCTTGACAGGATCACCTAATCTATAGGTGAGGAGAAAGTGAAGCATACTGCCTACTTTGACTTGATTTGCTACAATACCCACTTAAGCATTGTGCACAAGTTCTCTGAGCTAAGTATAAATCCTTACATAACTCACTGGATTTCCAGCTGGCTCACAGACAGGACCCAATATGTCAGGATTGGTGAGATGACTTCCAGCAAGAGACTGGTCACTAGCAGAGTACCAGAGTGCTCCATGCAGGGCCCACTCCTGTTTGGCATTGACTGCTCAGAAGTCAGTGTTAATGTTCAAGGCCTCTAGCTCACCAAGTTCAAAGATGACTGTAAATTGGTAGCTTTTACAGAATCCCCCCAAGACACCAACATCTTACAGGTGGATTTAACACAGACAAATGACTGGTGCAAAAGCCATGACCTCAAATTCATTGCATAAAATGCACTATAATGCCCTTTGGTAAACTGTCAACCCAAGCTAATTACTCTTTTGATAAAAAACACCCCTAATATTCAACCCAGTAGTAAGTGATCATATGTATCATTAATATATGTAGACAACGATCTGGCCTTTGACTAAAACTTTGTCAAGATAATAAGAAAATCATTCAATGTCACCCAATTTATAAGTAATGGTATGGCATCCAGTTCCAAAGAAGTTATAGTACCATTCTGTTTGGCCCTTATCAGATCTTTGACATGTATCTATCCAGACATGTCCAAAAGTTGGTTCATCCACAAAGGCTTCTCACCAGGAAAATTCAGGACATGAATACCCTGTCCTATACTGATCACGTAAAGACTCTGTCCCTGTGTTCATTCTTCTACAGTCTGCTGAGATAGGATCTTTGCCTGACTTACAGGGCTTTCTCAGAACATGTCTTGATGGATCTGTTGCACATGTGCAAAGCAAATGGCACCAGAAACACTAGAGGGATCTGAATTTTTCTTGTGACATAAACAGAATGTGCTGGAGAGACAGATAAGTCACCCAAAGGATCCCCACACTATGGCTCCCCATCCATGTAAAAGACAGTTCATCCCTGACTCTATTTAAACAAAATGATTTATTTAAACACGAGGATGCAAAATCATAAATTTATCTCTGGTCTGACCCCATGTCCCTTATGGACAGAGTCCATCAATATGAAATATATTGTCTCAATTAACACCTCCCCCTACAAATCTTTAGTTACCTCCCTACTAACATGATCATGAGACTTGGGACACAGGACTAGGCTTGTAAGGGCCATAGAGATCATTAGCCTAGTAACAACTATGAACCTATGAACCTATAATGTGCTAAATATAGTAATTTAAAATGATGGCATTTAAAACCGTGATGGCTCTAGCTTTAATAAGTTCTACCATGACTACTAGTTTGGAAAGACAGTGATGTTCTCTAGAATCAGAAAGGGGAAAAAGAAACAACATGTATTTCTCCTGGTTGTATGGATTTGATCAACAGGTACTACTGGTAAAAAAAAAATCTCCATAAAAATAATGCATACTTTGAGTTCCTGTCATCAAGCATAGTTTTGGAGAACACAAATAGATCAAGA
>NC_056737.1:1494489181-1494506681 GCF_019279795.1 Protopterus annectens | reverse complement strand
GCTACTTATAAAGTTAAAACAGTTTAAAAAAGTGAAGAAAGTATAGCAGAAGATAACCATAAATGACCTTCTTGGGTTTTACACACCGGAGAAGACAGTACAGGGAAACATGCTCTTAAGATGAGTTTATAACTTATCAAGAAAAAGGTAATATTTAATAAAGGATAGGACAGTGGACAAAAAAGTGACATCTCTACAATGTTATTAGTTAATGTTAAACTTCATGTGATGATGCTAGAAGGCTGACAGAAAAACAATGGGTAAAAAGATCAGAAGACACTAGAAATTTGAAGGATGTGATATTGTTAAATGGGAAGGAGGGAAAAGTATTAAATTTAGGTGAGTGGATATATTTTGTAAAACACAGGAATAGTGTGCTGGCTGTTGCTGGTGGTAACAGTAAAGAAAAAACAATTATGGTATATAATAGTAATCTAAAAAACCTCATACAGTGTAGGTTACTGATATCATATATGTAGAACAGTATATGAATGTATTGTTACCTATAATAATTTAACTCATTTTCAGATAAGGTTAAAGATAATTTGCAATTATCTCTCATTTTAATGAGGGCCAGAAAAATTCAAATGGATGCCAATATATAGGAACTGAGAACTGTTGAACTCAATTGATTAGAAAAAAAATGTATGTATAAAAGACATACAGTGGCAGCTCATGACTTCATATTAAAGAACGGCTGCAGAAGTCAGCTGACTGGGTATGGCCAACTACATAGGGGTGAAGCTATGTTACAGGGGGATCAACCCTGACCATGTTTACCATTTATATAAAATAAATGCTCAGTCCCTATTGCACATGCTGAATAGCCTACCAACATATCAGAAACATTTTTAAACAAACATTCAGTACATACATGTACAGATGTGAAATAACATACATTAAGAATTACTCACAAACTTAATAATTATTTTACATTCATATTAAGGTACAGACAGAAAACTATTACAGTTTTGCAAAGCTGGAATTACAACAACAGTAAACACTAGGGCCATTAATTTCCTTTATACATAGCCCAATCTCAATTGCCTACCCCTCCCACAGCATCTGATATGATCTTGTGAGGTTAAAAACAAACAAAAAAAAAAAACAACAACAAAAGATGACACTGTCATTAAGGTAAGTATTCTTTTTTTCACATAAACAGTACTAAGAGTTCAGAGCTTGTGGTCAATCTTACTTCACTCAGATGCACATTACTCTTGTAAAGCAAGCCAGAATTACAGTCATTCAATTCGCATGTAGGCATTGCCCCCCTCCCAACTGCCTACTCAGAGAATCAGCTATGAGCCTACAAGGTTTAAAATAATGAAAATAAAAGACCATGGTTACATTACCATATTTCTTTCACATCACATAGCCAAGAACTTGCATGTGACCTTACTTCAGTTCACCTATACATACTGTACTCATGCAAGAGCAGAGTTTTTTACAACAGCAAAACATTGGCAAATTATCATAACATATCTTGACTAACCCTGCAAAAAGATATTAGGTTAAAAAAACACATTATCCACAATTGGTCCCCAGAGCATACTGCATGCCTAGTATCTCTTTGACTCCTGACAGGATATTATATTAAAAAAAAGTCATCAACAACCTCAAAAATACATAGACTACTATCATCTGACTGATACTGCCAGTATATTATGTGAAAAAAAAAAATCATCAACAGTTCCCAAAACACATTGCCTCCCTAGTATCTGATTAATTCTGACAGGATATTATATTAAAAAAAAATAAGAAATAACAGAAAGAAAGTCATCAACAGCCTCCAAAACACATACACCACCTACTAATCTCTGGTTGACCATGCCAGGATATTTTTTGGAAAATATCACAAACAGCCCCAAAACAGCCAGTTGACTGCTGATTTAGTCTTCTACTACTATCTGATTGACCCTGCCAGACTCCTGGCCCAGAATGTCAGAAAGAAAATTTATACAACTCCACTGCACCATTTAAAAAGTATTTGGTCAACCCTGCCAGGAAAAAAATAATTAAATACAGTATGTATCTGGTTGACCCCGCCAGCAAAAAAAATGTAGAAAACATCTGGCTGGCCCTACCAAGAGAAAAAAAAAACACTCAGAACTTAAGTAATGATCTGTTATTTTAAGAGGAGAGGGAGTTAATTTAAAAAAAAAAAAAAAACTTGCCAAGGCATCCTTAGCTTCTCTTAGTTACCTAGCAGGTTACATTTCAATGATCCACTAAGTTTTTTTTTTCTCCTGCTCTCTTGGTTGACTTGTCCACCTCTATCTCTTACAAATTAACTGTGTTAAAGCACGGGAGAAGAACACATGAGCAACAGGACTTAACAGCAGCCACAGCATGTAGTCAGATTATGTGACATGGCTGGTGACTTATTTTCTGTAATGCATTCATTTATTGTTCATCTCAGCTTTATTACTGACAATTCTATATGTGTCCAGTTCTGTAGTAGCATGTGTAGTATCATTACTTCTTGTCATGTTATAAACCCAGTTCTGTAGTTCTATCAGACCTCAGCTTGTTGCATCATTCTTAACTTTATTGCACTGATAATAACACTGATGGCATTTTATATCATACTGCTTAATATTTCTGAAAGGAAAATTAATTAACTTTCTGTTAGACAATATATCACTTATAATCTACCTGTTCATAATGCATCCTTAGTATTTATTTTCAATATATGTCTCTTTGTTTTATCATTGTTTTCCAAATCTATAGTCATATCTTCAACTTAATTCTTCAGAAATGTCTTTTTCTTTATAATTTCATCCAGTTATTGCCCTAGAATATACACATCCTCATTTCTTATCTTTATTTCATATCCTATACTCTAAATTTCTCTATACATCTTCATTTTATACTCAGTAACAAACAAACCTTATTGTTTCCTCTGTCTGCATATGTTTGTGTCATTGCCCTGTGTACTCTCGTCCACACCCTTTATGTATAAATGATTTTTCTTTTTATCACAATAATTTCCTCTTTATGATCTGACCAGAGCATCTCTTTCTTCCCTTGAAATGTCTGTATTTTAGATCTAAGGAACTCTGCTGTTTCTTTCATTTTATGTGCCTCTCCCCAAACAAAACATCAAATAATACAAAAAGTAAACTGCGTTGCTAATGCCTCATATAAATTCATTGAAGTCTGACTATAAAAATAAGTTTTTGCCTTCATGTTTTATTGTGTGTGAGTTAGCAATACATGCAGGCAGAAATGAAGAGCATGAATGGGTGGGTGAGCGGGCATAGGATGAAGTTTATATATCAGGGAGTTGCATACAGACAGTAATCCATATTTAAGCATAATATCGTTGCCTTAACACAACAAAGCGTTAAAGGCACAGTAGTGAAGGTAATGATAAACATCTCAATCATAAGATATTTTATGGGAAAAAAGATAAAAGTTCAGTATTTGATGCTATTATGAGGCTTAGAGTTGTAAAAGTGAAAAGGAACATGAGGAAGTAAAAGAAGAAAAGTGGAAATAAGAGTTTATGGTTTCACAATATGGAAAATGAGAAGAGAAAACATGAGCATTGTGGAACCTTTGATGCTGGAGCAATGAAGGGATTGTTTCTGCAGACTGGGATATGACAAGATATCTGCTGACAAATATGTGAAACACAACACAATGAGGAAAAGGACATGCAATATATGTAATAAAGAAAACACAATTAAGTTAAAGTATCCTTGGGAATAACAGAAAACAATGGTGTGTTGATGTAAATGTAAGCAGTATGTCTCAAATTCAGTTAAATATTTTTTAAGTAGAATATCATTATGTTATCAAACAGGTTCATATGTATATACTAGGCTAGCAACCACTAGAATCCTTATAAGCCTAGCTGTGCAACCCAAATGTGACCCACAAATTTGATTTATATAGGTAGTGATTTACTGACTGCATCTGTACATCAGAGACATACGATCCAGACCGTGGGTGGATTTCCAATTACCAAAACATTTGTCCAAGTTATGCTTAGAAATGGATAGGGAGGATCCGTGCTTCACGTGGATGAGGAGCCTATTCCAGACAATGGGAATTCTCTGAGAACATATCTGACTTTCCAAAATACCCTATTTATGTTTCAAGCAAAATGTAGGTCTTTTAATCTAGTAGTTCTGATATTGTTTGTTTTGTAGATGTGCAAAATGTTCATCAAAACAGGGTCCAGGGGTGCACTGTGTGCCATGCAATGATCACCCCTCAGAAGACTGCATGATACCGAGAAAAGAGGCAGGGCTTTGAGGTAATAGGACATTGTGTTTACTCCCTGTATTCTTTTTGTAAGGAACCATTATGGACATTCCAGATGAAGCATGTGTCTGGTCAGGTACATACTGAAGGTGACATTATACTGCATGATGGGTCTGATAAGGGCTGAGTACAGTGGCATGATAACTGCCTGCACCTAGATACCAGGCCATTGCTTATAAGTTGAGCAACATAGAAGCATTTTCTTACTACCTTCGACACATGCTGGCAAAATTCTAGGTTACGATCTACGTGCGTTACCAGATCCCTGACTACTGAATCAACTGTTAAGGCTGTTTTACTGATGACATAGTTATCCGAGGTGGAAGCCTTCCCAAAAGGTAACATAAAGCATTCCTTGGTAGTGAGTTTTAAGCCTTGGCTTTAGCTTCAAGCATTTCACTTTATAAGACTGTCCTGAAAGGTGTTTTCATCTTGCGGGCATTCAATAACTGCTCCCAGTTTGAAATCATCTGTGAACTTCTTCAGCCAAAGGTTATTGACATTAGTTTTGACATCCAAGAAGTAGTTGCCAAAGTGGAGTGGGCCCAGCACAAAGTCCTAGGAGACTCTTTGTTGAGGTAGCCTCACCTATTTTAACTTCCTGGTTCCTATCAGTGAGCCAGCTAGCTATCTAGCATGTTATAAAGGGATTTATACCTAGTTCCATAAGTTTATTTATAATGCCTGAGTGAGGTGTTGTATCAAATGCTTTAGCCAGATCTAAGTAGGCAGTATGCATCATCTTCCCCTCATCCATTGCCTTAATGAGCTTTTCAAAGAAATCCATCAGATTCAGTAAGCATGACCTTTCTCTGACAAAGCCAAACTGGGATGGATCCAGTGTCTGGAGGTCTCCAATGTCCATGCTGGTGTTTCCTATGATAATTCTTGCCATGGCTTTGCAAATAAGACTAGTCACATTAATGGGCCTGTAGTTTACATGATCTGTTTAAGGTCCACATTTATGATTGGCTTGACCATTGCAATCCTCCATTCATGTGGCACTAAGCCTGTTTTAAGACTATAGTTAAATAATGACTCCAGGGGTCCTGATAATTCATGTCTTAGACTATTCAAGAGGCATCCTGGGATGTTACCAACATCCAATGAGGCCATGAGCTTGTCTTCAGTAAGTGCAGCCAGTGTTATATCTAGTTATAGCTGCAGGGGTTATGTTTGAGTGTATTTTTTAGGGATGGTTGCAGGGTGTGTGGGGGGGGGGGGTAAAGGTGAAACGAAATTTGTCCCCTAACAGGTTTGCTCTGTCACCAGCTCAGTGAATGTGGCAACTTCAAGACAGTCTTACAGCAGTAACAGTGAAATGCACACATAAAAATCAGGAACAATTAGCGATCATTCAAAATATCTTATGTGTGATTTAGCAATCAAAGGAGCTTAACTTTCTGTAAATGGCAAGGTATACAAGTAAAACACTTCCTGAATGCAGGCTAGGACTCCAAGCTTTGCTGAGCTCCTAGAAAATGAGCAGGAAGCAATCTGCAGTAAAGGAGGTTTACTCAAGAGCAATACTGGTTTGTTGGGTGGGGACTCGGTATCGTGTATCCATGGAAACCAGTGGGTGAGAAGAATAGATAAATATCTTATACAACAGTCTATAGGAATGAATGATGGGCAGCAGGGACTTTGGAAATCAGATGACATTAAGGGGTGGAGGCCACAGATATAACCTTCTTATAAAACCATATCAACCAGATTAGCTAGAGAGGCATACAATCAAATAAAGGCAGTACTGGAGCTTCTTCAGAAACCTTAGCTTAATGAGTTAGTGGGGGAAGGGACAGACACAGAATGCAACTTAAAGCAGGTAAAAGAAAAACAGAATAGAAAAACACTGAAACACAAACTGATGCAGAGACAATTGTCTCACTACTGACCTTCTACTACATTTTAGGCACCAGACTACACAGAAATTTACTAATAACACTGATTATGAAATGATGCAATAATAAATGACTAAGGCTCAAAATCTCACAGGAGTACACAGCTCTGTCCCCACTGTGAAGTAAACTACAAGACTATGGGTCACAGCAGGGTTTAAAATACAAATGGATAGCTTTTATAAATATTTCTACTTGTGGAAATAATAGTGAGGAATAATGCAGAAACACAATCTTCTCACAACTTCTAATAAACAAGATTAATGTCTCACAATAAACTTAAAAATGCAAACACATGGGACAGAACAGATGAAATAAATAATGACTGGTCTACAAAACTTTCAGAAAGTCTTTTACCGTTCTTTTCATTTCATCATTGTCCACACTGTGAGTAACATGCATTGCATTTTCCAGTTATTTTATCTTTAACAGCTTCCTATGATGTCTCTGTGCCTTATAATACCTTCGTCAGGATATTCCTTAGCTATTTCCCCATTGAACAACATTTTCTGGTGGCTCTTGTTTATTGTCGTCTTCTGTAATGAGATGTTCTATCCTGCTGCACATGCTACTAACTATACCGTGTTTCTGATGCAAAGGCTATGTGCTACTGTAGTGCAAAGAACCTTAATAAATATAAAGTTGGTTTTAGCATTAAGCTTTTTCTAAATTTTACAATTAACAATGTTTGAGAGTCAATTACTTTTTAGACACAAAGGTATATAAAAATGAAGGTAAACTAGAAGCCAATGTCAGTTACAAAAATGGTACTAGTTATTCTATTTTTTCTCATTAAATCTTAAATGACTGAATTTAAGTGGTTTAAAGGATATTTCAGAGAAATATATTTTATTATTATTCCAAATAAATGAGTCATAATACAATGAAATTCACTACAGAGGAAAGTGCTTCAGAAAGAGTTGCTTTTTTTCCAGGTGGCAAGTCCCCATGTATCCTCTGTGTGGGGAGCTTTGCCCACCTGAAGATTTATGTATCTTAATCTACAAGCAGTTTTACCATAAAAAGATAAGGCTTTATCTAGTGATTGGTGTTACCTGCACATGGCCAGTGCTGGTGATTTTTTTTATTTTCACTCTAATAATGATTGTTCTGTCTGGTATTTACAATTTTCACCCAATAAAGTTTCTTCTTAAATTTTCACATGTTCTACATGAACTACAGAACTATGCTCAGCTATGCCACAATCAGTGAAATGTGCTTTCCTTCAAACCGTTATCTAGTTACATGTGCATTTGTTAATTTCATCACACTGAGTTCAAACTGTATTTCTGTGAAATGTGTTTGCAAGACTGCCAGTTGGACACACTGTATTTGATTATCTGCCTAGCCCTCATACCAACAGTTCTGTCTTCATGCTCAGTATTTATTCTGAAGTACTATCTAAAACTACAGTGGCAGGTGCCTAGCCTCACAAGAGCACTGCACACATTACTTGCACTACATCACTTGCACAGTATACACACACTGTATTACTTGAGCTGTGTGCACACACTGCATACACTGCATACACTGCATACACTACATCACTTGTGCAGTATTTGTGTACCCTGCACACATAGCACATAATGCTTCACTTGTGCAGTGTGGGCCCACACTGCACATACTGCATCAGTTGTGCAGTGTGTATAATTGACCTGTACAGTACTAGGAGCAGGTGGCCCTAGTGCTAAAGGTTGTATTTCTATAAAAGTATTTGTGGGAATTTGCCATTATTTTGCACAGTATCGCTCAATTCTCTATATGTGCTAAGTACTGCTATATTTGTGGACATCTAATCCAGCTTTGGCATCACAGGATTTAAAGGAAAATTCAGTACAGCTGTGTCTTGTGGCCATTATGCCTTACTGATACTCACCACTAGAAAGCATATATAAACCTGACAAATGAAAATGTGATCTATATATCATAGGTACCTATCTATATTCTGTCATTGTTTAGAACCTTAGACAAGCATGGTTTCCCAATACCAAAGCACTACACTGGGAAATGCTGGAGCACGTGCAGCACCCATCACAATAATATCTATTTTTTATAGTACTCCCTTTCAAAAAATACAAAGTTATTTTTGAGAGCCATCTCCGTATAACTCCTAGCAGTGTTGATGTCCTTTACTGTTAAATTACTGGCAGTACAAATAGTAATTATAAAGACTACAGATCCATGTCATATGAACAGTGAACAAGTCAGGAATAACATCAATGGCCACTAATTATGTTTGCTTTAAAAAATCACCAAGAGAAATTAAACTTAAAAATGCCACAAATCCTTTAATGCATGATCTTTATCAAGGAAAAGTATTTTAAATTTTGTTTCACCAGTTTCACTAAAAAATCATTTTTTTCTACCTCGTGATGCCCCTAAAGGGTATTGAGAGGTCCATGCTCATCTGGGTCTTAGGAATACCAAATACGGATAGTATTCTCAGTTTCTTAACTGCTAAAATTTCTCTGAACTGAAGGGGTAAAATTGTTTTGTAAGCACAGTTTCTGCAAAAGCAAGCCCATTCTTGTGCATGATATATTACTTTCATTTTTGGACTCAAAAATACAAAAGACTACTTCATTCAAGTATTCCCCTTTTCTTTGAATACTTAACGATGAAGAAAATCACAACCTCCCTCCCTCCTTTATCTGGTTTCATTATTCTGATAGACCTGTTTTTTTCAATTTCTCAAATTAACAAATATATTAAAATATGTATCATTGTGCTTTGCGATCAATGCCTTATATAATTTTCACAAAGCTTTTTTTTTAAATAAAGCTATAGGTGGTACAAGTGGAGTATTGAATATATAGTGGATTGAAATTAATGCTAGAATCTCTACTTTTAAAATACAAGCAAAAAATACTTTTATATGCAACTTCAATTTACTTAATAAATATACTAAGCTTAACTGAGATGGGGGATAAATGTAAAGGCCTTACAAAATAAATCTGCAAATGATCATGAAATTTCCCAGTTGCTATAGTTACATATGTTTATGCTGTTAAACTCAATAACATTAACTGTTTTGTCTTTGGAACCAAACAACGGTTAAATCCATTTAAAAATCTTTAGATACTTGGGTTGGGGACTTAACTTATTCAAACAATCCAGAAACTGTGTTATAAATAACTTTATTGGTAGACACACAGTAATTTCAAACCTATGTAAACTATGTATGCATCATGATCATTGTACATTTATCAATGTGCAAATTATCATGAAATTTCCAAATTGCTATAGTTGCATATGTTTATGCTGTTAAACTCAATAACATTAACTGTTTTGTTTTTGGAACCAATCAAAGGTTAAATCCATTTAAAAATCTTTACATACTTGGGTTGGGGACCTAACTTATTCAAACAATCCAGAAACCGCGTTATAAATGACTTTACTGGTAGACACACAGTAATTTCAAACCCATGTAAACTATGTATGCATCATGATCATTGTACATTTATCAATGTGTGATTTGGAATTGTGGGATACATACACATCAGTGTAATGAATTGTATTTAATTTTCCAGAGTGCTGTGCTGTGGTTACTGGATGTATTACAATACGTGTCTTATTTTCCAGGCAGAAAATCATATACGTATGTTTGTATGTCTGCATTTGCATTCATAAATGTTGATACTGAACTTAAGATAACTCATTGAGTTTACTATGGTACACAGTGTTACAAAAACTCATACAGCTTACTATAATAAATAATGTCATAACAAGTCACAGAGCTTATTACAGTATACATTGTCACAACTAACATGCAGTCACTCTCCAGACTCCTATCTCTAGGGTTTATATATGTGGAATCTGTGATTTTTTTCATTGTTAATTAACATAAATGAAAAATTAATTGTAAATGCAAATTTTCCATCATATTGGAGTCAGATTGAAGTTTAACAATTTGTCGGAGATAGCCATCTGCCATTTGCCTTTTGTTTCACTGTAATCACATTTGTTTAAGATATGGAAAGATCTGACTGATTTAGATTTCCTTGTTTGTTGTATTGTCAATTTTCTTTTAGTTTTGAAGGAGTCTCACTTCAATAAAGAGATAAAATAACATGATTTTATATCACAGTGACGGTGCTATGTTTGCCATCCAATTTATTTTTTTTTAAATAATAAATAGATAGGAGTCTGGGTAAAAATCTACAGAAGACTGATCATAGATTCAACAACCATCATGTGCCCAAACCACAAGACTCCAAAGAACAGATTAACACTGATTGTCTTCCATAGAAAATTACTGCTGGTAGAGATCAAGATGGCTGCCATCCTATAGACACTGTTATCTCTCAGCTCTGCCATATGCTACAGAAACATCATCTTTTTTGCTTGAGAGTGCCCCTTTTAGGTAAAATAACCCTAGTACCTGGCAGATTATAATTCACGTCTATGGATTATTTCATCAGAAACAACTTTGGACATCTAAATCAAGAAAGATTACTGTGGATTTCTCTGGGGTCCCTCTCCATGTGCTTTTTATGCTTTTCTGCTCTTGCTTGGCCTTCGCTTTTCTAAGGCACCAAAAGAAAACTAAAGATGTCAACTGATCCTAACCATATGGATATGCAATATAGGAAAACTAGATTTTCTACAATAGCCTCCCCTGAGAAGGATGCTCAGATTAAGAGACCTAGAACAGGGAAACAAAAATAACCCACTAAAGCAGCTGGTAAAGGCAAGCTGTAAATTACATATCTTGAAGACTTAAAACTAGCTCTCCATCCTATTCAAATGGCTATACAAGACTTCTCTGAGCAATTAAAGTCTTTTGGAGACTCCATTAACCAAATTCTTACCAGAATTGAAAAAACGGAGGCAACATATTTGGCAATGAAATTAAAATTGAATGGATGGAAAAAGAAGCCAGCTCCAAAGCTAAACTTATTCAGGAAATGCAACAGAAATGACTGGATATGGAGGCTAAATCTAGATGTAAAAACTTTATCGTAAGAGGTATACTGGAACAGATTAATCACAGCAAACGTTCGGAGACTATCATCTCAATATTAGGTTTATTTTTGGAAAACTCAGTATATACTACTCACATAATCATTGAGAGGGCTCACACAGCTCTTAGAAAACCCCTGGATTCTGACAAGCCAAGACTGGTGTACACTAAGTTGTTAAACTACCAACATGTTATTAAGCTACTGATAGCTTCCAAAAGCAAGAAAGATTTCACTTGGAATGGAAATAAAATCTACCTCTCCCACAACCTCCCATATCAAATATAGTTGAAGAGACAAAAACTCACTCCCTTCTGTGCATATCTCATTAAAAAGCCGATCAAATTTCAGTTGAGATATCCTAATACACTATTTTCCAATACCATGGCACCAAGTACTCTGCTTCCAACATTAAAGAAGCTACAGTGATCTTCATAAACATTTCAAAAGAAGCACCTGAAATGGATAGAGTCAAATGTTGAACAACTCCGGATTTAATTAAGCTACTTCAAGTGCCGCTGTTTAAACACTTACCTTCTCTCTGCACTTCATTTTGCCAGCTGAATGATGAGATTCCACCTGGGCCTGCATTCTTCATGATGCTTTTGGTCTCTGACAAGGCCTACCAGCATGGGGAGGACCTACAACCTATGACCTTCACCCTGTCCTCTGTCCCCTCTATCCCAGAAGTCCTGAGGCTCTTAAAGGTACAGAGACCTAAAATCACTCCTGGAAATCTCACCTTTCATTGCCATTATCTTCAAAACATTGGATTGCTGCTTTCTCTTGCTCTGATTATTGCTCCCTGTACATTTGGACCATTAATCCAGCTGCAAAACCAGGAGTAAGTACTTTTAGCTTCCCAGAGCTTCTTTCACCCGGCATGAATGCTTCACCATCTTCACCTGTGCTGACAACATGGAAATTGATGTTAAACTTTTAATTTTGCCACATTACCTTTTTATGTGCCCTGGACTGTTGCAAGTTAACCTTTATGCTATTGCTTGGGAGGCACTTCGAACTTGCCCTTGAGGCTTCATCTTGAAAATTGTGTTTAATGTTATTGTAAGGGTACTAACTGAATGACTGACACTTGGTTATTGCAGATTTGCTTAGGGCAGCCTGCATACATATTTAGTGCCTGCAGTGGAGCCTCCTGCCAATTGTTATTGATAATTAATGATACACATTGCATTTAAGAATTAGTCTTGTTATATCTATTATTTTGCTGTAGGTTGATTACTAAGTGAGCGATCATACTGTTCGTTAAGAAAGTGCTCTTATTTTATCTCTACTTCTATTACCTACCAGGATTTGCTTGTATATATAATAATGGAAGATCCTTAGTGTCAATATAACCTTGCTGATTTACAAGATTCAGTGTGTTCTCCTATGTTAACTTGTTTTATACACAGAACTGTAAAATAATAGTACACCTAAGATTACTTAATCACCTGTCTACCTTTTAAGCTCATTTCTAGTTACTTGGTCCAAGTTAAAGTTGTGCTTTTTATTGAGTCTACTGACTCTGAATTTGGTTTTCAGATATATAAGACATAGGGTTGTTCTATGGAACTCAATATTTGTGATTATTGCCAAACTGAACAAGCTCTTTGCCTGCATAGCCTCCCTTAGTTTGATACCCAATGCTAGTTTGGTTATTATACCATAGAAATCAAAGCATCATTTATATTTTTCTTAGTGTTTATTTCTATTTGCTTATCTTATACTAGTCATGCACTATGATGTGTCAAATTACTATGCTTTGGTGATTCTCTCAAAGCACATACCTCTCAAAGGGATCTATAAATTTCACCACAATAACAGTTGTTTGCTGTCTTGTTATTTATATTTGTCGTGTATTTTTTACCTGTACATTCAATCTCATAGAGTTGTGCTTTTGCCTTTTACTGCTCTAAAGAGCTCTGGGACTAGCATGTAGTCTGCTAGGAAAAGTTATGCTATTTGTGCTCTTTAGGTTTGATTTTTTTAACTTTGGGATCCAATATCTCCATAAATAGTGGATTTATTGAAACAGTACTGCTTCTTGCTTCACATACTACATTTATCCTTAATGTTCTAATATTTAATTCCCCATGCTCTTCCATGATAAGTAGTGTGTGATTTGGCACAGGGTCACTGCAGAAGGCACTAATTACCTTTGCCCATTCATTGTATATTGCTATACTCCTTTTTCTATCTCTGTTTTTTGCCTCATCTTCCCCTCCATCATGATACAATAAAGACTTCTTGGTATGTGGTTAACTGAGTCATGGAATATCAAGGGGTTGCAATCAGAAAAGAAATGGAAATGTTTTTTTCATTTGGTCTTCAATTCTAAGCTAAATATAATTTTCATACAAGAAATCCATATGTCCACTGATCAATGGAATCCTATTCAGGGGAGAAAATGAATTAACTCGATCATAGTTTCTGGTAAAAAATCTAATAGAGCTGGGATGGCTATTATTGTTAAAGAAACTTTTCAGGAGGATATTAAGCACTATGGTTCAGATCTTGATTGCAGATGGTGCTATATAATGTCCGATTATTCCAACCTGGAGAAACCTATTTTGTTGCTCAATGTATATGCCCCATGTGTGAATCAACAAAATGTTGTTATGTCTATATACAAAATTCTCGACTCCTTCCCTAATCATTACTATATATTAGGTGGAGAATGGAACTCCGTGCAGGTCCCCATGACAGACAGAACTAACATTAAAGCCAAATATAATAAACATGCATCCTTAACATTTTGGAACTCAAAAGTGATTTCAGTTTATTTGACCCATATATTTACCTACCGAATAACTCTTCCAATAACAAATTAAATTTTTACTATCATTGTCAGAAAATCTTGTCTAGATTGGATTTCCTCTTAATGTCCAGTGTTTTTTGAATTTCAATAACTCTTTTCACAATGATCCCAAATTTCTTTCAGACCACTCTAAAATTACCCTTAATATTGTCTGTTCTACCAAATCTGCTATTAGTAATAGAGGCTACCCTTGGTCGATAAATCCAAATCTTCTAAAGAAAAAGGATCTAATGCAAGAAATAGAGTCCCTCTTGGAACACTCCCTTAACTCACTTAATTCCAACCTACTTCCTTTAGATATCTTCTGGGACTCCACTAAATCATTAATTAGAGGGTCCATTATGTGTAAAGCCTCTTTTTATAAGAAAATATTCTTCCTCAAAGAATCCGAACTTAAGGACAAAATTACTAAACTAGAAATAGACCTACAAACAAATTTTAAACAATAGACAGAGAGACAACTAACTAATTTACAGGAGAAGATCCACTGCTTACATGCTGAAAATCTATATTTCCAAAAAATCAAAACTCTAGTCAATTACTCAGAAAAGGCTCAATTTCCCTCCAAATTCTTGGCAAGATTAATCAATCCAAACAAACCTTTTCCTGTTATCTCAGAAATAGCATACCAAGTCAAAACTTATCACAACAGTCATATTATAGTTAATTTTTTGAAAGTTTATATACTCATTTATATAACCCAAGCGATTTATGGTTGAATATGTCAGAGTAAGAACCATTTCTAAACCAGCTAAACTTTCCCAGACTTAATAAGGAACAACAAGAGTCCTTATCTTCCAATATCACTCAACAAGAAATTATTGCAACAATTAATAATCTCAAACCTAATAAAGCTCCTGGCCCAGATGGTTTTACTGCTGACTTTTATAAAGCATTTGATCCTAAATTATCCAAGATCCTGTTACACCTCTTTAATTATATCATCCAAAATAGAATAAATGACCTTCATTTAAATGCCTCTAAAACTACTTTTATTCCTAAATCAAACTCTGATCATAAGAACCCTTGGAACTGTAGACCTATCTCCCTAATTAACCTGGACATAAAGATTTCCACTTCCTTATTAGCCAACAGAATTAAATCCATGATATCTAATTTTATTTCACCTGAACAATCATGTTTAATACAACACAGACAAACTTTTGACCACACTCTCACTCTTGATGCTATGATATCCCTCTCTACTTTCTCCTGTACCCCAATATATTCCCTAGATATTGATGCCTCTAAAGTCCTTAAGTTGGCTTAACATTGACTTTTACTTGTAATTCTTCCCAGGTTCAATATACCCCCAGGCTTCAAAACTCTGTATTCTAAGCCCCACACCACTTGGGTGAGACAAGGTTGCCTGCTATCCCCCTATCTTTTTAACCTCTATCTTGAGCCTCTATTTCTTTTAATTACTCAAAAAACACTCCACCACATTCCTGCTCTCCATGGTAGCTACATTCCTCTATCAGCTTACAATGATGATTTAAACCTCTACTATTCTCTTTCTAACTCAGACCTTCATAAAATATCACTTTCTCCTGACTCCTTCTCAAAACTCTCTAATTATAAATTAAATCCCAGCAAATCATTATTTTTTCTGATTAACTCCTATTGTCAAATCCCTGTTGATACAACATCTTTGGAATTTAGTACTAACCAAGCCATACAAAATTTAGGAGTCTCATTTCACCAAGATGCCTCTCATTACTATCATAGCAACATTGCAAGCCTATGGTCAAGCATCCAAAAAAACCTAAGTAGATGGTCAAAACTCAAACTTCCATTCCTTGCTAAGGCAGCCATAATTAAAATGAATATCCTTCCTGGATTCTTATATGTTTTAATGCCTTTAATTTAGCAAATTATAACAATTTCTTCAAGTCTCTACACTCCTCCCTTTCCAACTTTCTATGGTCTCCCACATCCATTAGAATTAGCTACAAAAAGCCATCTTACCCCAAAGAAAAAGGAGGCCTTGGTCTACCAGATTTCAAATTATACTATGATATTATTAATTGCTGCAGAATATTTATTTATTATTTATTTATTTCCAGTTTGATAACCGGGGAAGTCCACTGGGCCCGAAAGCCCATTTTCAGTGGAGGCCCGGGGAGAAAAGCTCTATGATAATACATTACACACAAAAACACAGCAGAAAAGCTCTAAACTAATACATTACACACAAAAACACTCTCTGTTCTAATAGCATAATACTTTAACAATCTCCAAACAAAAAAAAAAAAAAATGAAGTGCATTGGGCACTATACATAAGAAAATGATATATTAATGCAACTGTAATGTTAGTATAGTAGGAAAGAAAAAGGAAATTATAGCTAGAGTTTGAATGCAAGAGCAGAGAAGCATGGGAGAAGTGAAGAAGAAGCAAATAAATTAAAGGAGAAGAGGTGTCCAGAAGAGGATAGAAAAAGAACAGATAAACTAATGTTCATTTTGTGACTAAGTCCAGGAGAACACCTTGTGTAAAAGGCAAAAGATTTAAATGTGAGAGTAAGCATACAAGTGGGCAGTGGGATGACACTTGAAGGAAAATAAAGGGTTTAATCAGGGAGGAAGGAGGAGATAATGAAGAAGAGGGAGGGGAGCTAGGGAGAGTGTCAGAAGAAGGGTAACCGGGGGGGGGGGGATGGAACTAGGATATATTGAGATCTAGGTAGGAAGTATACAATTATATTTCCAATTTTGGAAGAGGTGAGAATGGAGAAGAGATTTGAAGTGTTCATAGTTTAGCCATATCTGATTTTTCACCTAAATCCTCAAGTTGATCCCCAGTTTGGATTTAACTATTTTACAACTATGATAGATTATTCAACTTCAACCCTAAAGCCCTCACATTCTTAAATAGGGAAAACCTGAATAGGATTAACATACATATATCTTTAAAACCTACAATAATTAGCTTACAAAAAAGTCTTTAAATCCATAAACCTATCTCCCGCTTTCAATTCCCTACAACCAATTCACCTTAATCCTAACCTCAAACTAAGTAAGAAAATGATTAACCTAGACCAATACATCTTCCAAAGGATAACTCTATTTCAGATTTCTTTTCTTTTAGGCATGACCTGATTATGGTTACAAGAATTCAGATGAACCTTCACAAAAATATGCAATTATCATAAGACAAATAAAAGAAATCTGTTGCACTATCTTAGAGGAACCTTCCTTAACTGTAAATGATATTACTTCTTGCCAATCTATATTGAAAATATTCCTCCTTGAAAAGAAAATGATTTCCAGCTCCTATAAATATATTTGTTCTATTAAAACACAAAAGGAGGTCATTCATTCTAAGTACTGGCTTGAACAAGATTTCTCAATCTCAACTAGTCAAGTCTCCAAATCCATCCAAATATCCTCTCAATTCATCCCTTTTAAAAAACTTAAGTATACTCAACTCATGTTATTAAATAATGCCTGTCTAACTCCATGCATTTAAAATAAAATATATCCCAATACCCCCCCTTTTGCCCATTCTGTCCTAATCAAAAAGCCATTATTCAAAAATATTTGT
>NC_056737.1:1494419181-1494484181 GCF_019279795.1 Protopterus annectens | reverse complement strand
AGATTACAATTGCACACATACAAATTACATATAGCCCATGCAGCATACATAACATTAACTTTAAGTTAGACTGTTATTTTATGACATACTACTATAAATTACTATGTTCACAGTTTTAGCAGCTGAGTGATTGATTACACATTCATTTATTGCATATTTATGTTAGAATAGCAGATAAATATTGCACTTGACGGACATTCTAAACAGATATCTATGAGCAAGCATCTCATAATTTCTATTGCACTATAATGGTTTGATCGACATAAGACCTTGTCAATAACCTTAACATTCCTGAGATTCCTTTAACAGTTCAAGAACTTAATCAACTGTGGGAAGAAACTGTTCCTGAATCTGGTTGTTTTACAGCACATGCTGTGGTATTGCCTGCCACATGACAAGATTGTAAACAGACCTTAGGCAGGGTGTGTAGGATCACTGGCTATTTTCATGGCCCTGTTGTAGCAACGTGTCTTATAAACCATGTAACACTGGGAAGTTGTAGCCTGTTATTGTCTCAGGGACCTTCACCATCCTCTGCAGGGCTTTTTGATCTGAAGCTGAACGGCCCCCATACCACATTGTAAAGATGCTCATTAGGATGCTTTCTATGGCACCTCTGTACAAGGTGAGAAGGATGGAGGGTGGTAGATTAGCTTTCCTTAACCTCCACAGAAAATACAGGAATTGGTGGGCTTTCTTTACTATGTGACTGGTGTTTAGTGACCAAGATAAGTCCTCCACAATGTGGACTCCAAGGAATTTTGTGCTAATTACTATTTCCAACCTATCTCCATTAATCATGAGTGGGGAGTGAACTGGATGGGTTCTCCTGAAGTCTATTATGATCTCCTTGGTTTTGTTGATGTTGAGATTAAGGTTGTACCTAGTACACTAGTCAATCAGTAGAGTCACTTCTTCCCTGCATGCTCCTCCATCTCAATTACTGATGACGCCCACGACTGTGGTGTCATCTGCAAACTTGATGATGTGATTGGTAGTAAATCTGGCTATACAGTCATAGGTTCATAGGTGGGTACTAGGCTATCTGCCCAAAGGCATTTATAAGCCTAGCCAAATGTGTTGGCTTTCGCCATCCCCTTAGATTAGTTGCCTGTGCCTCTGTCCAGCAGAGCCACTGAAGTGATCCCCGAGGTAAACTTTCTGTTTCCCATCCACTTGTCAAGGTTTCTTTTGAAGAGTGTTAGCGAGGAGCTCTGCCTAATGTAGACTGGGATCGTGTTCCAAAGCATGGGAAGTCTCTGGGACAGGAATCTATCCCTCCAGCATGTCCTATTTATTGTTGTGGTAAGGTTTCGATCCCTAGAGCATGTGGCTCGAGGGGATAAGGTTTTCTTTAGGTGGAGCATGTCCATCAATTCTGGGTTGGACACGGCCTTGTATGTCAGGCAGAGATCACCTCTGAGTAGGCAGTATGCAACAGAGTACAACTGGAGTTTCTTCAGTCGAGCTGCATAGGGCATCTGTTTGAGGCCATTGATCCTCTTGGTGAGATACTTCTGTGGTCTTTCCAGCTGTTGCAGGTGTCTTGTAAGGTACATCCCAAATGGGGAATTGTACTCTAAGATGGGTCTGATGAGTGCTGAGTAGAGGGGCACAATGACCTCTTTTGATCTGGATGCAAACCCTTTTGTGATTAGCTGGGCCACATAGAAGGATTTTCTAACCACTTTGGCAATGTGATTATCAAAGGTGAGATTACAATCTACTTGGGTCCCCAGATCCCTTATTACGTCTTCCGTATTTAGGGGACTGCCACCTATGTGGTAGTTCGTGGGTATTTTGTTTTTTCCAAAGGGGGATGACTATGCACTTTTTGGCATTTAGCTTGAGGCCATGATTTTGACCCCAGGTATCCATCTCAGTGAGACCCTTTTGGGGGATGTCTGTGTCAGCCAGAGAGTCAATTATAGTCCCTAGTTTACAGTCGTTTGCGAACTTATTCAGCCATAGTCCTTCTGTGCTTGCCTGTACCTCTGAAAAGTATATGCCAAGCAGGAGGGGTCCCAGGACCGAGCCCTGGGGAACACCACTTGTAACTGGTTTATAGATGGACCTAGCTCCCACAACTGTCACCATGTGGGTTCTGTCTGTGAGCCAGTTGGCAACCCATCTTGTGACGTAGTGGTTTATGTTCAGGTTGGTGAGCTTGTCTGTAATACCAGAATGGGGAATGGTGTTGAAGGCCTTAGCAAGGTCTAGGTAGGCTCTGTGTACCACCTTTCCCTTGTCTATAGCCTTGGTAACTGTCTCAAAGAAGTCCACCAGGTTTAGGAGGCATGATCTGCCCTTAACAAAACCAAACTGGGTAGGGTCCAGTATTTGGAGGTTCCCAATGTCTCTGTTAATGAGTTCCATGATGATGTGCTCCATAGCCTTGCAGACCAAGCTAGTCAGGCTTATAGAGCAATAGTTCTTAGTGTCTGTTGTGGCTCCACCTTTGTGGAGCGGGATAACCATTGCTGTGTGCCACTCTATGGGTATGTAGCCTGTGGAGAGGCTGCGGTTGAACAGTGTGTTTAGGTGAGGGGTTAGTTCATCTTTGAGCTCGTGTAGGATGCAGCCTGGGACACTGTCTGGTCCCATTGATGCTGAATTTTTGGCTTTGGAGAGGGCTGTTTTAACCTGAGTGTCTGTGATTTCAGGGACTCTACATTCTTCTGGTATGGTTATGGGTCCTTTTGGGGGTGAGATGGGGTGAAGTTTGCGCTGAACCTGTCTGCCAGGATGTTGGCGATATTGGTCGATTCAATGTATTTTGTGCCATTCTGCACTAACTCCAAGCAGATCTGAGCATTGCCACTTAGATTCTTGACATAGCTAAAGAATGCCTTGTGGTTATCTTTGGAGTCCTTGGCAATTTTTCTTTTAAAGCTCGCCTTGGATGATTTTATGAGGGATCATAGTTTCTTGCTGAAGTTTGGTAAACAATAGTGGACTCATTACACATCCCTGGGGTACTCCTGTGTTAAATGTGGTGTTTCTTGAAGAATTCTTGCACATGCATACTTTTTGTGGTCTTTTGATCAGAAAGTCCAGTATCCAGTTGCACATGTAGTTATTGATATGTAGATGGGCGAGTTTCTCGACTAGCCGTTGTGGGATAACTGTGTTGAATGTTGAACTAAAGTCAATAAACAGCATCCTAATGTAACTATCCTTATTCTGCAGGTGTACCATTGTAATATGTAGGACAACCAAGATGGCATATGGTGCGGAGCAATTGGCACAATATGCAAACTGGTGTGGGTCAAGCACAGCTGGTGGTTTTGCTGACAGGTGTTTTTTGACCAACCTTTCAAAACATTTCATGACAGTGGAGATTAGGGCTACTTGTCTGTAATCATTCAGGCTTGAGGGAGTTGCTTTTTAGGCAGTGGTATTAAGTTTGCATTTCTGAATCATTTGGGTGCTTCTGCTTGGACAAGGGAGATGTTAAAAATGTCTGCAAGTACAGTGCATACATCATGCAAGTGATGTCTTGTAGGCAATACGCTATGTGAAGAAAAAGAAATTAGGGGAGATGGATGACTTTCCTATTGATTTTTATAGTGTGGTAGAGTTGGATGTGGGTAAAGTCTAGGCTAGAACTTTGTCTATGATACTAGTAGAGGGATTTATATTTGATATTTAATGGAGGCAATTACAATAACGTTGCCAAAAGGAAAGGAGTACTCTGGCAATCTGAAAATTGCTACTTGATTTTGCTGTGTAATGTGGGTGCAAAAAAAGTTCCACAGATATTGGAAGGCTGAGTACAAAGAGTACTGGAAATGTCAGTGAAGTAGAATAAGGTGGGTTTTGTAAAAATATGCTGCCTACAAATTATTTGTAGTTGTAGTTAAAAGTTATAACGTGAACAGGAAGAAACAGTCAAGGAAGACCATGGATGGTATTAACAGTTATGTAGAGAAGATCTTTAATACTATAATTTGCTATTTTCTGCTCTTTGCAAATGGATAAGTGGCAGATAGGGGTCAGCCACTTGAAAACCATTATGGCCTTTTATATGCACCATAATATGAGGATTGTAGTTTATGGGGGAACTTCATGAAAAATTAGTCTGCAGAGAGGAACCCATTGGGGTCCACTCTGTCTCCTCTTTCATTTCTACTAGTTATGGAGATGTTAGTGTAATAGATAAGTTTCTTGAGGAGTAGAGGAAGGTGCTAGGAATAACAACATTAAATTATTCCCCAATGACTGTATTGTTCACAGGAATAGTTATCATCAAACATACAAGGCTGCTCAATCAGAGGTTGTATACTCCTTGCCAGTAGCCAATGTTAGGCTTAACCTAGCTTTTAAAGGATGGCAAGACCTAACTATACATTCTGGAATGTATTTTAGGCAACCATTCATTAGTTTGAGCTATGGTTAAAGGTCAGCACGTAGTCACATTGCTTGACATGCAAAGCAAATCTATTCAAGAGCAAGGGGAGACACAAGGTAATGAACTTAGCTCTTTGTAACAGGTTTATTTTATTTTGTTATAGTTTTAGATTTTACAATTTTAGCGATTGTAGTATCGAATTAACTAGTTTTGGAAAAATATTTTTGTTCTGAACTGTAATTTTATTATAACACTAGTGGTAAGATATTTAGTAATTTAGAGATCTGACTTGGTATCAAGAGAATGTGACATGTTTCAACTTTACAGTATGTTTAAGTACTGGAAAAACATCAATGAAATACTACACATTTTATATATTATATATTATATTATCTTTATATACATATTTATATTCCTTGAGAGACAAGTATAAATATAAATATTTTCACTTTATGTATTAAATACTTATGTTTGGAACTTGTTTGCTGTTGTCAGCTGTGGAAGTAGCAATACTTGGTTGGTTTTTAACATGACGGGTGCTTTAACTTAATGATTTTTGTTAATTGATACTCTCAATGAATATATCAGTGACGTGAGAGTATAAAAATGTTAATGTAATTAACTTTTTTTAGTCTGAGGAAGTTGCTCAAACTTGGGCGACGAAAAGCGCTTCACGTGTATTTCATTAAATTTGAGGTTTGTCTTCAGTGGTGTGTTGGATCGATTTTTTGATTTCCTTAGTTTGTTTTTTCATTACCGAGTTTGTCTGCTGTGTTTTATGGCATCCAACGGCCAAAGTGAAGACGAGGAAGTAATCCCTCCTTCTCAGAACACTGTGAGGAGAATAAAACCTTCCTGTGACGATGACATGAACCTGACAGCCCTGATTTTGGCTCTGACTGAAAGGGTCGACAAGCTTTCATCCCGTCTCGATTTCCAACTTGGTGCAGCTGACCTTTCTAGTTCGCAAGCACCGGAAAGCTGTAACTTATTAGATTCCATACCTCCGGGACAACGTACACCAGCTACATCAACTGGCGGTAATATTTCCAGTACTTTGAACTCTCTGCAAGCTAATAATGGAACACAACCTTCGCTGGGTAATTCAAACAGTTCTGTTTTAAGTGAACAAAACAACCAGTTGCTAGTCGCTAATAACATTACTCCTGAACTCACCGCTGAACCTGGTTCACAGGGGCACTTGAGGTCTAATGGCGTTGGGGAGCTTATTGGAGCTCCCGTTTTCAAGGACTGGATTGAGAACACCAACTACCTTAAATTTAACAACCTTAACAACACGGAGCAACCGGCTCCCAACGCGGACACACAGGAGGTGAGTGAAAAAGAATTTACCAACAATCTCAAACTTCTTGATATTAAACTGCTGAAAATTAAAAAACTTCAGCTTGAAGTTAACTACTTTCTGGAGTGTTGTAGACTGCGCATTGTGCCTAAAGGTTTAAGGCACCATGTTTATCCAACTGGACTGTTGCTTAACTCTTTATTTCATACTGAGTTAATGAATTTGTTCAACGAGCAGGGTCTTGCACTTATGGAATGTATGATAAAACACTATAGGCTTCAAATTTCAGAGCTCAGCAAAGAAGTTGAGACGCTTAACAGTTTTGTTACGAATCATTTGGAATTCAACAGATATAGATTCGACTATGACAGAATGTTTTCATCTATTGAACAACTTTTGAATAAATTAAAGTTCACTAAAAATAAAAAGCTTACTAGAGACAGACTTGCGTATGACCAAGGTATAGCATACCCTAAACCACCAGGGGGTATTAATGTACCTAATGACATTACAGTGAACGATGCTAGTACTTTAGATACCTTTATTGACGAACAAGACACTAGTCTTGAACCCAATTCTAGGTCTTCGACGGACAGATCGAACAATAGAAATAATAACACTTGGGCTGGCCGTTTGAGAAACGGAAGACAATTTACACCTAACAGGGACTATCAGGATGGTCTACCGACTACTTCATCTAACCAGGGTAACAACTACGACAGACAGAACTCAGGGGCTATCCCTAAGAGACACTATGTTAATAATTATAATCAAAACAATCAGCAGAACTTTTATCAACACCAACAATCAAAAAACCAATTCGGTCCAACATACAAACCGAAGAGATAGACCGAGAAGTGAACACCCCTAACATTGTGTATAACAAAGCAGGGGATTTTGTGATTTATAATTTTTCTTGCATTGATATTGAACCTTCTCTGGCTGATGTTTTTTCTAGGGGTCAATCTTTTGTACCTACTAAAAGTATGGACTTGGTACAGTGTATTAAGGATACTAAACTATTTGTTAGGAAATTAAATCTTAGCATTCTTTTAGAACATGCTCCATCAGTCAAACAACCACTTAAACTTGTGAGTGAATATAATCCTATGTTACATCCTACACTGTCCACATTTGAAGACATTATGGAATTAGATTTGCGTAGTATTAGTAACAGTGCATACTCTGGAATTTATAGGAAAAACAGGCAGAGAAGCAATATTAGTAAGGAAGAACAAACTTCACTATCTACTTTTAAAACACTTAATATTAGGGCTATTAAACCTGACAAAGGCGGGGGAATTACCTTATTTAACAATTTTGACTACATTGATAGAGTAGAAAATATTTTAGCCAACGAAACATACAAGGAAGTATCCTTAAACGAAGTAAATACTGCATATAGAATGATTAAAAGTTACTACAGTGACTTATTCATGGATGGTTACATTGATTTAGATAGTTATCATTATATTAGTATGAACTGGCCTAGGATCCCAATTATGTTTGCAACACCTAAAATTCATAAAAATATTTCTGACCCCCCATTTAGACCACTCATAGATGGCCGAGACTCTATAACATATGCATCAGCTAAACTGGTAGATAGTATTCTAAAAAAATATTTAACTACTGAAGTCCAGATTTGCAAAGATTCTTGGTCATTTTTGAGAAATCTTAATGACATATCATATAATGAAGAATATAATTTTGTCACTGTAGATGTTATTGACTTATACTCATCAATTCCTCATTTAGAGGCTATAGAGTGGGTTAACCTATTTTTACATAAAAAAGGCGCTTCAACAAATGAAATATTTACAGTGACAACCTTGATTGACATCATCTTGACTAATAACTTTTTTACTTTCAATGACAAACTGTACTTGCAAAAATGTGGTGTTGCAATGGGGTCCCCAGTAGGGGGCAGTTTGGCAAATACTGTTATGGCATATTGGGAACACCAGTTTATATTTAACAACGACACTTGGTTTCCTTCCATCAAGTTTTACACTCGCTTCCTGGACGATATCTTTATTCTTTTTGAGGGCAATCAAAGAAAAGCAGATAAGCTATTAAACTTTCTCAACAGCACTACAGACTTCTTGAGGTTCACTTCTAATTTTCAATTAGTTCCTATTGACTATTTGGATGTGAACCTATCAAAAGATACTGTTAATAATCAATATTTTTCTAAAATACATAGAAAGGAGACTTACTGCAACTCTTACTTACATTTTTCAAGCCTTCATCCTATCACACAGAAAAAGTCTATAGTTAAGGGTCAATTGATACGAGCAGCTCGAATGACTACTTATAGCAACGACTTTGATTCTGAGTGTGACTTACTTACTAACTTTTTCAGTGAGAGAGGTTACCCGTTTGAATTTGTTGAAGAAATTGTAGAGGAAGTAAGGTTTAAAAGACTTAATGGTATCATTGTCCCCATTTTAAATCAGTCTTTTGACCAGGGAACACATGTTATAGCAGACGTTACAGCAGAAGTTAGCCAAACATGCCCTTTGGAAGAGAGTGACGGCCTAGACTCTAAAATCCAGCTTGGTAATGAGTTTAGAACTAGTTTTATTACGACTTTTAATACAGATAGTGACCTTATTAAAAAATTGTTATTTAAAAACTGGTCAATAATCCAACAGGATAAGAGTATTTCTCAGAAACTATGTAACTATCCTAGAGTTGTTTATAGAAGGGGTTACAATTTGAAAAACATTTTGGAAGGTAACCCTACTAAAACCTTTTGTAGAAGGAATGGAATGAAAATATGTGAGAATTGTAGTATGTGTAAACACATGTATAGTGGAGAATGGATCACTATCAACAATAAGAAGTACGAAATTAGATATAAACTAAACTGTTGTTCTAAATTAATAGTATATGTAGCTTCATGCTCACTTTGTTCAGCTTTCTACATAGGGAAGACTGAAAGGCAGTTTAAAGAAAGAGTTTATGAGCATACATATGCTATACAGAACAACAAAATGGAAAACGCCCTATTTAAACACATATCCATGTATCCAGGGCATAGTTTCAAATTTTCAGCACTTGATCAGATCCAGACTAACATTAGAGGGGGGCCTTATAATTTACTTTTAGAAGAGCGAGAACTTACTTGGCAATGGCGTACTAATGCCTTTTGCCATCCAGGTTTAAACGACCATTGCAATATAGGCTGCTTACTTAAACTTAGAAGTCTGAATCGTAGTTAAATGATTCAAGTATTTATACTACTTGGAGCACAGTATATATGACTTTTTATGTTTAATACATGTGACACACTTTCACACACACTTTACTACATATCACCCATCACAGGTTGTATTAACTTCTTTATACTTAGGTTTTTACAGCTATTTGTATTTTAGGTTTATTTCTTTGTATAGTTCATCCCGAGCCCTTTGTAACAGGTTTATTTTATTTTGTTATAGTTTTAGATTTTACAATTTTAGCGATTGTAGTATCGAATTAACTAGTTTTGGAAAAATATTTTTGTTCTGAACTGTAATTTTATTATAACACTAGTGGTAAGATATTTAGTAATTTAGAGATCTGACTTGGTATCAAGAGAATGTGACATGTTTCAACTTTACAGTATGTTAAAGTACTGGAAAAACATCAATGAAATACTACACATTTTATATATTATATATTATATTATCTTTATATACATATTTATATTCCTTGAGAGACAAGTATAAATATAAATATTTTCACTTTATGTATTAAATACTTATGTTTGGAACTTGTTTGCTGTTGTCAGCTGTGGAAGTAGCAATACTTGGTTGGTTTTTAACATGACGGGTGCTTTAACTTAATGATTTTTGTTAATTGATACTCTCAATGAATATATCAGTGACGTGAGAGTATAAAAATGTTAATGTAATTAACTTTTTTTAGTCTGAGGAAGTTGCTCAAACTTGGGCGACGAAAAGCGCTTCACGTGTATTTCATTAAATTTGAGGTTTGTCTTCAGTGGTGTGTTGGATCGATTTTTTGATTTCCTTAGTTTGTTTTTTCATTACCGAGTTTGTCTGAACTTAGCTCTTCATTTAGTTTTGTTTATTACCTCAAGTAAACTAAGATCTCTTTTTCTAGCATTGACTACACTATCTGATATATTAACAAAGAGGAGGCACAGATAACAGGATCTGTGAGGATACAAAAGGTAAGTTACAGGTTTCACTTCAGCAAATATGGCAGTAATACAGGGAGTGAGATTCCAGCCTTTCGTGATAACTAAGGATTTTTGAGGCACTAGATCCATTTGTTTGGAACCTCTACATTTTTTAATGTGCCTAGTGAAATACATGCCAAAGGGTACTTTTTTCTATAGGTGGTCTAACAAAATCAGAGTACTGGGGAACAGATACTTCCTTGGTTTTAGGTGAAATACCCTTTGCGATTAATTATGAGATATATAAAGATTTTCTGACTATAGTTTCTGCATGATAATAGGAGAGGAAGCCAAAAACCAAAGTTCCCAAGTCCGCAGTTACAGTCTATATTCATATAGGCACGGTTTTATTCAAATTATATACTTAAGTCTATATATTTAATCTAATAAAACAAATGTGCACACACACACACACACACACACACACACACACACACACACACACACACTCACACATATATATATATATATATCTATATCTATCTATCTATCTATATATATATATATATATATATATATATATATATATATATATATATACATATGTGTATACATATATATATATATATATATATATATATATATATATATATATATATATGTGTGTGTGTTTTATTAGATTATGCAAAGATATTCTTCCAGACATAATACAATGTCACTTATAAAGATATTAAACAGTGTTAATAGCAGAACCGAGTTTTTAGTAACAATCCACTACTTTCTATTATGTCATTGTAAAGGCCACCTACTAGTACCTGTTTTGTAATGTAAAAGTCAATGATTAGTTATACCATCTAATTCAAACTACTTTCATCATTAATTTTTGTGCCACAATGCCTTATGCTTTGCCAAAACATAGACAGACCACATATGAATATTTGTTCTGATATACCCTGCTGATACTAATAAAAAAAATAAAAAAATAAGAAACTTAGATAAACTATTTTTGTCCTTATTTTCTCGCTGAATGCCCATATAGTTGCTTATCATTTGAGCTAGGTCCACTTCAAATATTTTGTTCATAAACAAACTATAGTTTTTCTTACTGAAGGGGTACAGTCTTTCTTCTTTTGCAGTTTTCCATGTCTTTTCTTGCATTTTTTTTTTTTTTTTTGTCATTGTCACTAAAGTATAAAAGAAGATTTCGGTTTAATATACTGGTTTCATATAAACATTTTATCCTTTGACTTTATTTCTAAAACAAACTAGGGAGGCTGCGGTGGTGCAGCAGTTAGCATTGCTGCCTCACAGCAAGAGGTTCTCATGTTCGATACTTGGCTGGGGTGCCTTCTGTGTGGAGTCTGCATGTCCTCCCTGTGGTCGTATGGGTTCCCTCCGGGTGCTCTGGTTTCCTCCAACATCCCAAAGACATGCTGTAGGTGGATTGGACACTCTAAATTGGCCCTGTGTGTGCGTGTGTGTGCCTTCTGTGGAAGGTTGGGCACTGGGCTGGCAACTCAACACTGTAAAACTCCACTACCAATCATGAGCGGACAGGTGATCTGCTGTGGCAACCCCTAACCGGGAAAAAGCCAAAAGATGAAAAAGAAGAATTACTAAAACAAACTGCAAATATTACACAGATCTGAAACCAGAACTAAAGTGATTATTTGTTAAATAAAATAATTGAAAATGAAACCATGACCAAAATAAATTAATTTTTTGATATATAATTTATTTTGTCATTTTGTCAATCTGATTCGAAATATTCATGTAAGGGTTACAGTACTAGTTGCATGAAATCTTCCCTCTTTTTCTAGAAATCTATTAATTTCCCAGTTTCCTCCTTTGTCTTAGCAGCCTGTTCCTTTGTCAAACTATTAAAGTAATATTTATTCCAGCATTGTTGGCATTTAAAATATTTTCGCAGACTGTGCCACCACACATAAAAACTCAGATATGTTCAGCACTATGATTCTCAATAGCTTACATTAAAAGTGTGTTGACTTTACTCAGAATAATGGAAAACATATAACTTAAGCAGATTACAAAGCTTTAGGGAAACAGAATTATGTTTGGCATTAAACTCTTATGAGTTTTAACATAAACAACAAACAGTAATTGCTTATCAGTTTTCAGAAAATACTTTAAAACAAATGTCCAATTTATCATCTTTAGTTTAAGATACTTTATACACAATGGAAGAAAGACGTGGTTCAGGTAAATTTCTTGTATCAATGAATTTCTTAAGCTGACATTATTTATTGTAGAAATGAATACTACTTTTGATAGTAATAGCAAAGAGTTAAGAAGAAAAAAAAAAACAGAACAATCTCATCTGGGGAGATTTTGCTGAATGAAAAGTTGTCTCAGGAAAACTCACCATGTACTTGCTAAATCTTACTGACGCATTCATCAAAATGAACCAGAAAGAGAAGATCACGAAGTTTATATTTAACTAACTTTCACCTCATTATATAATGATAATTTACATAGGAGTACGCAAGATTATGTACAGTCACTGATTACTAGGTTTGCAAAAAAGGTGTAATTGTAGTTGACCAAAGAAGACAGAAATGGACAATTCTGCAATATTTCATATATTTCAGCAAAGGCAGTTAAAAACATGCATAAATATCACAGACAGGAAAGGATTACATGCAGTTGCATTTACTATTTAGATGTAGCAGGTTTAGCATGAAACAAAACAGGATAGTCTAGTCATAACTGGGCAATGGAAGAGGGAAAATATATAAACATTTTCACATTATTGCTAAACAGAATTGTTCTGTGTCTGAATGATAAAGTGATATAGATGCCATGGGAGATTGCTGAAGGAAAAGGCCCCTATACTTGAAATGTGACATAATCCAAAAAGTTACAATGAAAAATTCATTTTTTTTTTCAAAATATATTGCACAAACTAATAATAGATGGAAGTCTTTCAAAACATGTGTTAGACAAATAAATTATTGATATCTCCAGACAGGCAGGCAGACCTGTGAATTGATTAACAGAATATCTGTATTACTAGAGGCTAACAAGTATAATAACACAGCTATAAAACTATATGGATGCAGCTGCATTTCCTCACAGAACTGTGTGATTTATGTGTCACTGAGATAAAGTGTAAAAGTTCTTTTCTCATCCAGGAATTAGTGTCAGACTCATATCAATAAATACCCATAACACAGCATTTTACAGAAACCATATAAACATACTAACTTGTACTCTGTAACTTATTTCAGTGTGTGTGTGTGTGTGTGTGTTTGCGTGTGCGTGTGTAATACAAGCACATTACTACATGTATGTGCAAGTGGGTGGGTCTATTGCAAGATGTGCCTGCATGTATGTGTGTGTGTGTGTGTGTGTGTACATATGTGTATTTTAATCAAAATAGCAAAGTATTTTTTTTTCAAAGTAACAGTTCTTGTATTATTAAGATCAGAGGGCAATAATATTAATGTATGAAGTTATTCTGACTGGTAAGATGAAATAAAGTGTTATGGTGGCTTACTGACATTTTTGGACTACTATAAATTTGGATTACATTTTTTGCTGGTCTTCTTCTAATGACATGCAATTATGTATGTGTGTACAAATGCATGTATGTATGTATTTATTTATTTATTGACTGATTTATGTACATGCAGTACTCCCTTACCAGCCTCAGTAAGAAGCTGAGATCCCTCAAAAATCCTCCAAAGCTAGTTACGAAAATAAAATTGCCAAAGATTCCAAAGACAGCCACAAGGCATTCTATAGTTATATCAAGAATCTAAATGGCAATGCTCAGATCTACTCTGAGCTACAACAGAATGGCATTAAATATATTGATACCAATGATATTGCCAATATCCTGGCAGATGGATTTAGTGCCAACTTCAAACCCCTCTCACCCACTAAAAGGCCCATCTCAATACCAAAAGATTGCCAAATTCTGGTAATTATGGCCAAACAGGTAGAAACCGCATTCTCCAAAGCTAAGAATACAGCATCCATGTCACCAGATAACATCCCGGAACTACAAAATGAACTGGCACCTCACCTAAGTGTCATGTTTAATCATAGCCTCACCTCAGGCTTCATGCTCACTGAGGGGCACACAGCTACAGTTATCCCACTCCACAAAGGGTGATCCACCTTGGATCCCGGGAAGTACCGTCCCATCAGTCTGATGAGCCTGATATGCAAGGGCATGGAACTCATTATCATGGAACTTATAAACAAAAACAATGGCAACCTTCAAACACTGGACCCCACCAAGTTTGGGTTCGAGAAGGGCCGATATTGTCTCCTGAACCTGATTGACTTCTTCGTATCAGTCTCCAGAGTTGTGGACGAGGGTAAGGCAGTTCACACAGCCTATCTGGACCTCGCCAAGGCCTTTGACACCATCCCCCACTCTGGAATCACAGATAAACTTACTAAGCTGGGCATAAATCCCTATATCGCTCAATGGGTTGCCAACTGGCTTACTGACAGAACCCAGACTGTAAAAGTAGCTGACTCCAAATCCAGCTCCAGACAAGTGACAAGTGGAGTACCTCACTGTTCAGTCCTGGGACCGCTCTTGTTTGGCGTCTACTTCTCTGAGTACAGGCCAATACTAAGGGAGTCTGGCTAATACATTTCACAGATGACCGCAAACTGGGAGCCATTATTAAATCCCCAAATGATGCGGATATTCTACAAGAGGGCCTTACAGAAAAAGAAGTTTGGTGCCAGAGCCATGGGCTCAAGTTTAGTTATCCCCTTTGGGAAAAAACATGTACCCATGAATTACCACATAGGTGGCAGTACACTAAACACCAAAAGTGTGATGAAAGACTTGGGGACACAGGTGGACAGTGGTCTCACCTTCAATAACCACATCGCCACAACAGTCAGGAAATCCTTCTATGTGGCACACCTCATCACTAAGGGATTTTCATCCAGAAAAAAAGGTGGTCATTGTCCCACTGTACTCATCCCTCATTAAACCCATTATAGAGTACAATGCCCCATTTGATATGTATCTCACAAGACATCTGCAACAGCTGGAAAGGCAGCAGAAGTACCTCACTAAAAGAGTCACAGGCCTAAAGCAGATGCCCTATGCTGACCATCTAAAAAAACTCCAGCTCTACTCTGTGGCATATTGTCTACTCAGAGGTGATCTCTGCTTAACATGCAAGGCCATGTCAAACCCTGAGCTGTCGGACATGCTCCATTTAATGAAATCCCAATCCCTCAGAGCCACACGCTCCAGGGATCTAAACCGTGTCATTACAATGAACAAAACATGCTGGAGGGATAGGTTCCAGACCCAGAGACTCCCCATACTGTGGAATAGACTGCCCATACATGTCAAGCAGAGCACCTCCTTGGCCCTCTTCAAAAGGAACCTTGACGATTGGATGGGAGATAGGAAACTCACCCCGGCGATCATGTCAGTCGCCCTGCTAGACAGGGGTCCAGGGAAGTACAGATTGTGGGAAGAAATATCCAGGGAATTGTTATGGCTAGGCCTGTATAGGCCCTAGGGCTGATAGCCTAGTACCAACCTATGAACGTATGTATGTATTAATTTAGTTATTAATGAAAAAGTTGCAGCCAGGCAAAACTTCTGTTGAGTATGTTTTATGAGTATAGGGCTATACTAATTATTCATAAAGCAACAGTAAGACAAGCATTTCAAGTGCATCTAGTGTAAGTGACAGAGTCCCTGACACTCAACGGCAACTGGTTCAAAGCCAGAGAGTCAGTAATCTTGTACCTCACACAGGCTGGGAGAGTGGAACTGCCTCACCTATGCCTAGTAGCTGAGTTCAAACAAAGAAACTGAGAGCCATGTGATAAGAGTGGGAGGGAATGCAGATTAGGGTTTTAGGTTTCAATCAGGAGGGTCATTTAAGCTTAGGGAGTGAAGGGAAGTATTTTTGTTTTGGGAGTGGGGCAGGAGTTTACAGTTAGGCAGTTATCAGGGACTTCAGGCTTCTGGAGGTTGAGAAGAGTTCAAGGCTAGGAAGCAGGATGAGAGCTTAGGGTCAGAGAGTGGGACTGGAGTGTTTGGCTTGTGAGTGATAGGCGACTCTAGGACTGGGGCAGATGAGGAGTGTTTTAGGCTTATGGAGTAATCAGGGATTGTACTGTTAGAGAGTGGGATGAGAGTGATGTGGTTAGGATTAGGGACATGGTGAGGCTTTAGCATCATTTAGAGCTTTAGTAGGGCTATGTAGTTCAGGAGTGTCAAGTGCCTGAGGTGACATGTATAGTAGACCTATTTTAAGTGCTTACATTCTAGCAGAATGATGGCCACAAGTGCTGTTCTTCACATGTGTTCCATGAGCATTGTTCACCTAAGCAACTAAGTAGGGATCACAACGTTTATTGCTAGTAACTAACAAGCAAACCTATCAAACTCATGCCTACATCAATCTTATTTGCAACCCACAGCCTTAAATCACTGAGCTTAATGAACTTACAAGGGGTGGGAAGTCAAACTTCCCAAATGAGTCTTGTTTACTAGATAGAGAAAAATAAATCAAGAAATGTTTTACTGCTAGGCTAGGACATATCATGGCATTGGTTACCACTGATTGGTGAATTCTGAAGGATGTTACAACAGAATGCAAGATTCTGTGCAAGTTGCATGCTGAAATTGTGCATATTTGGATTAAATTCAGGAGTGCAATTTAATGCAAGAAATTCTGATTGAAAATACTAATCTAAAAGAGTGCAGAAGTATCAAAAGTAATTCTGCTGAAGTTTATTCCCAAACTCTAAGTATTCCACATGCTTTGTCTGATTCTACTTCAAGTACTTGAGTTCAGAACACTCAAAGACCACTATGTCTAACTTGGGGACTAGAGACTTTTAGCTCATAAAGTCTGCCTTTCATGCTCAAACTTAAATATGCATTCAGACAAGCAGCTAACATACCTTACCAAACATAATACTCAAGTTTAAGTGATATAAGAGAGGCAGCTGTGGAGAGGTGGTAGGAGGGTCTGGGAGTGAGTGAGAGTGTTTGTGAGCATAGATTAAGTCAGCTATCCAGAAGGGTATTTAGGTTTAAGGTGCTGGAGAAAAGTTTTAGGGTTGGGGACTGGGAGTGAAGTTTTAGGGTTAAGGAGATGGAAAGGAGTTTAGGATTAAGGAGCCAGCAGGGCAGTTTTAAGTTTAGGTAGCAGGAAAGGAGTTTAGGTTTAGGGAACAATTGGGGAATTTCAGTTTAGTTCAGGAGAGTGATGTTTTAGTTCACATAAGCAGCTGATTTATTATTCAATGTAACATTGTATCATTCCTAGTTCTAGGGTGAATACCACAGAGAGAAATGTTATCAAGTGAGTCTTTATTAAAAAATAATTTCTGAATAAAAGCCATGACAAAATAAAGCTGAGAAATATTTGTGATTATCAAATGGGAGACTGATTTTCCATTTTTTTTTTCTGGGAACAATGTTAATATCTCCCAAGTGTAGAATGTCTGAGTATTAGAAAAATTCATTACTTTCATTAAATTTTATTTTTCTCCCAGAGCTCTCATGTACCATATTTTTTCTATTTACTACTTTTAACATTGTCAGTCCGCTTACTGAGTATTCTAAACTTAGATTCAGTTTTAAGGTGGCATTTATATCTATCTTATAATTATAATAAAATAATGTCAATGATAAAAAATTACTTTTAATTATGGGTAATTCCCAAATTTCATCTCATGAAATGGAATTTCATTATATTAAGAACCATAAATCAGTGTCACTGACTATTAGCCTCCACACAAGTTTGTGTAACTGGTTTCAACAGCAGTCTAAAACAGTAAAATTATAAGCTTCCTGTAAGTCTAAATTATCTAAAACAGAGGTACTGAACACCTTAGAAAAGACAGATGTTTACTACTTATGGACAGATAAATCAGAGAAAATTAGCTAGTCTGTTCAATTAAGTTTATTAATTTTTGGATTGCTGGAATCATACATAATTGTCTTTCTGTATGATTTTTTTCATTCCAGAAAGCAGCTGTAATTTATTTTAATACACTTTTGATCAACTAGTTGCAAATTATTTAAATGGTTATGAGTAAAGTATATTATTAGTAAGTCTACACATCTCTTTTAGCCAAACAATATACAATCAAAGTAAAAATATTTCCTAAATACAAAGAACGTGACCTGTTACAATGGTAACATCTCTGTTATGAATTTTATAAGAAAAGCGGAAGTAACAAAGTAAACTCATGGAAAATAACCTCTCTTCAATACTGTAAAATTCTGCACCATGTGTATTAGCTGCTAAGATTACCTATTAAAATCATCTTTGGCCTTTTGGGGAAATCATAATAATTGCTACCAGTCACAGATAATCAAAAGAATCCTCTCCTTCGAGATACAACCTATGGAAATCAGCTGCTTAAATGTCTTCATTCTTCAAATGTCTGCTCTGTTCTCACATGTAAAATAGCTTGTCCCAAATCTCAGGCTCACTAGAGACAGCAGTCATTTGTCAGAGAATCATTGCAGTGTTAATTAACATAGTTAAGAAGTCCGAAACTCATAGGAATCAGAGATTTGCCAGTTTAATTATCATTCATAGTTCAAATATGAATGGTAAATACTATATAATGATGTTTGTTTGCTTCTGTTCTAAATAGTTCACAATCATACATGCACAACACATAAACACAAGACCATACTTCTAAATGCACATAAAATATATATATATGACAAGATTAAAACTGACCATTATAACATACTGGACTATTTGTATCACAAGCTAAAAATTACATAACAGTTGCACAGAATTTATTTTCATTATGGAAAGATTTAGACAAATAAAAGCCAACTAGTCATTATCTTATCATAATATATATAATTGCTGGATCATTGGAAAAATATATTTGATACATAAAATATTAAAAATTAATTTAGACTGAATTTTTATACTTTATCCTGATGAGACATATGGTGCCATTCTGTTATATACTGTCTACATATATATCTCCACACACACACAAACACACACATACACACACACACACACACACACACACACACACACACACACACACACACACACACACACACACACAGACACACACACACACACACACACACACACACACACACACACACATATAAACATATATATGGATGGGAACGACTAAAACAACCGCCACATTGATATGCAGTATTACAGATAGTAGATTAATGTCTGGGGCTATTTAGTCAGGCTAATATGTGCCAATATGTGCCTGCGGTCAAAGATGCATTTTGATGTCTGAGAATACAGTACGTGTACAAAGTAAACATGCTGCTCAGGCAGTCAGACAAATTTCAGTCATAGGTGATAGGCAAAAGACAGCCAATCCTATCATAAGTTATGAAGTGTACTTCAAACTAGTAATGATGATCTTACATACATGGACCATGTACTGCTGCAGCGATCCTGCTGGCCAGAAAAACATACATGAGTTTTTTTTTTTATCACAGTAGTGTAGGAATTGAATGCACTGAGATCCTCATCAATGTGTGAACAAAGAAACTTAACAGGAATATCCACTTGTCCACCTATACAAGAGTAGGCATGAAGAAATGTTACAAACACCACATAGTCATATAAATAACTTTGAGCTATGTTAATACTGAGAAATGTTCCGCTGTTTAAAAGTTATTTGTTATCATCAAATATTGTTATGAGGAAAAAGTCAGACATTTTTATGAAAGTAATTGGCCCAAGGTGTGAGTGTGTGTCTTCTGTGGAAGGTTGGGCACCGGGCTGGCAACTCGACACTGTAAAACTCCACTGCCAATCATGAGTGGACAGATGATCCGCTGTGGCGACCCCTAACTGGAAAAATCTGAAAGAAGAAGAAGAAGATATACTTACCCCAGTGATCTCTTAGGTCTGCTTCTGTGCATTTGCCTATTCCTTGCTATCTCTTCAGGGGCTACAGAGATAAAAATATCATGAGTAAAATTTGTAGAGAGCACGTGGTAGATGGCATACAATGGTAGGTTATCTGAGTAGATAAAATAAGTTATACTGACAGTAGGGCTGAGCCTTATCTACTTCTTCCATTGGTGAATGAAGTCAGGATTACAAAGCCTGATGTGACTGTAATGGTGATGACACTGTTCTCCTATGAATGGGATTTCGGTAGCATGGGTGACAGCCTTGCCCAAACTATTCCAAGCTTAAGCCTTATACTATTAACCATAATAGCACTTCTACAGGAGCCTCTGGTTGTACTCCTTATGCAGAATGTCCAGAAATATTTTGGACCCCTCCTCACACCACCACTGTACTCTAAAAGGTGCACTACCCATACTTTTTCCAGCCATAATGTCCCACCTTGAACAAACTCTGGGAAAAATGGCAGATAATTGGCATCCAAAACATTTATAGTGTGTCCCATTTCCCATGGGGTAGTAAGCGAGGAATGGAAAACACAGAAAATATAGGTATTACTAGGTTTTCAATGGCACTTTAAGGTGGAAACAAGGCAATCTTCCATCTGTATGTATGCTTTTGGGAATACATGCTCCACAGCAAGTCCATGTGAAGATGATTAAAGATAGCCTGACAATTCTCACAGTCCTACAATAATTGGCTGGTTCTGCATGAGCAAAGAGTTGCCTGCAGGTGCTTAGGCTGTGTGCAGCATCATGTAAAAAAATCATCATAATGTTTATCAGATTTATTCATGGCACACATTTTGTGATTTAGAACAATAATGAGATCAACATGCCCAGATGGGCAAATCTACACTATATAAGGTTGAGCAGGAGCATTGAGCATCATTGCACAAGAATTTGAATCCTGCCAAGGTTGCTTTTAAATAATTATTCCTTCTCAACAAGATATGCTTAAATAAGCTAGGTGATTCCTCTTACACATACTTTCCTTTACTCAGTGGTAGATTTCGGAATGCTCTTTGCTCTAAGGCTTGTAGGGTGCCAGTTTGTCAGTACTTCCATATGTATCGTCCAAAAATATATTAAAGGGTACATTACCAGTGTACTGAATATAGTAGCATGTAGGATTGTTAAGGCAAAAGGCAGAGCTCATATTGACAGTAATGTTCAATAGTATTCCAGTACTTCATTCATTGTAGATCAGTCATTAGCCGCATATCAGTCATTAGCCGCATCCTTTTTAGCAGTGCTATTGTAATAGTCATGTGTTACTGTTCAGTTGCAGTTATGTGCTTGTTTTGTTAGGAATTTGTGGTCATTGTACATACATGGCTTATATTTACTTAATGATTGTCAATACAGATATCTAGCTGTCAGGCACAACTACAGCATACTGCATGGCTTTGTAGGATAGTAGTAGTGTAAGGATTAGTAAAGCCCACGCTGGGACAAGGCTGTTAATTCCACTGTTTTATATACTGACAAAGCTATGCCCAAAACACAGGACCAAAAGAAAAGTTCTGCATCTAGTGACTCTTCGACATCAACCCACAAACCCATGTTTACAGATGCTGAGAATGAGGTGGTACTAGAGGCCCTCCGACTCCATGGCTAATTTCTGTTTGCTGCACATGCTGCTGACCAGCCCTTCAGTTACCAGCTCTGAGCTAAAACTGTCAGAAATGTTAATATAATGGATGGGTGGCAGCAAAACTATAATACTGTCTGCCACAAGGTGACAGGTATGACTTGTGGAGTCACCCACAGAGAGGAAACCTTGGCACAGGAACATAGGTCAACATGCAGCTGGCCTTCAACCAAACCACTCTTATGAAGAAAGAGGAGTTCCTGTCCTTACTTAAAAGACAATACTACAATACTATCTTCCCACTGCACAGTGCTTGATGATGGAACAGAGATGAACAGGTCCCAGGGAAGTTCAACTGCAAATGCACCAGGTATGTAGTCATAGTTCATTGTTTCAACAGTTGCAGGTCCTATTCACCTTGTAATGGCTCAAACCTTCATTAGTCTTTCTGCCTTATGGTATACAGGCACACTGTGGACCCAACAAACACAACCATATGAAGAGTGGATGGGTTGGGATATTTGTTTTTCTCATGTTTATAGTTGTATAGCTATCAATTTCCTGAGTAATTGTGGTGCTGGAACATACTTAGATTTGATATTATGCACAGGTAATTCTTTAAATTCTTTACCCAGTACTAGCACTGTTAAACTACCACACCTAAAGCAGGAGGATCTGTAGCTTCTAATATTGAAGGCAGGGTGAGCTGGCACAATCAGGAGATATACAGCTTGTGTCTGATACAAGGACTGTGACCACAACACTCCTTACACAAATCGTGGACACAGTCTTTACCTGTGGATACCTAGAATTCACACAAATCTGACAGAGGACAGGTTGATTTGGACCTTGCTGATCAGGGAAGTGTGCTGGGCTCCAGTTGACGGATGCCTGAATCTGCCCCTTAGCATTCATGGGCAAGGATGTTCACACAGTGGGTGGGTATTAGTGCTCAATAGAGACATGGTTACCACCCTTCCAATGAGGTTGGTGTGTCAGTGGCTGCAAACCAATGTATAAAAAGGGCCTTCATGGAGCCACAGGATAGTTAGTTCCACCACATCCTTGGCAGATATAGTGAGGATGATCCATACTATACATGCTGACCAATGGGACTACATGCCCTGTATGTGTAATTCCTTGGATAGACTGAATCACCATCGGACAGTACTATGTCTTCCTTGGGTCACCTGGCAAGGATGATGGGCCTTTTTTGCAGACAGTCATCTGCTACATTCACAGATGTTAGCCAATATGGCTATGAAAAAGAAAGGTCCCACTCCCAAAGTGATAGCATTTCCACAGTGACATCAATTGTGGAGGATACCCCTATGATGTCTGTCATCATGCTGACTCACCTCCTAGCAGATGTTGGTGAAGGTCACATAGCACACACTCATTTATCTAATGTCATGGTACAACCAGTGCAACTTCTGGCAGGGCCAGCTCTCATGGTTGAGAGGCACACAGGAAGCTGGATCCTCAGTCATGTATGCACTGGACCTATCCAGCTGGTTGAACCACAGTACCTCACCAAGGGCTTAGGCTGTTTTGTGGCAGACATAGACACATACACATGCACACCACATACACACACACACACACACACACACACACACACACACACACACACACACACACACACACACACACACACACACACACACACTCACACACATGCGCGCGCGCTTACACACACATATGGACATGCACAGGCACTGAAACACACATACACACTCACAGCTTCCACAGCATCCAGCACAACCCATACACCACTGATGCTGGTACTTCCCAAGATAAAAGGTTCTGACACATCACATAAAACAGTTTTTCTTTTGCTACTCCTTAACATGTCCATATTTCATGAAAGACATGCGGCCCTGTACTACCTTGTCCACCTATGTAAATGGTTATAACTGTGCCCTACCTTTTGTACAGTGTTACTTGGCTTGCTTATATCTGATGAACACTGAGACCAGCCAGTGCATGGGTAGGCTCAGAATGGAGTTTTTGCAAGCATTCTTTTGTACAGTTATGTTATAAAGTTATGTGAATGCACTGCCTCTTTGTTAGTGCCATGGCATACTGTGCCTGCCTTCATCTGACATGTCCATCTCCAACTCCTTGTCCAGCTGAACTTCCACTGCTTGTTGTGCTGGTCTTTGCTGGCCCTACAAGAGGCTGCCCTGCTGTAACTGCTTCTTAACTATAATATTGTATAACACTGCATACATGGTCACTATTTTGACACAAATAGTGGGATCAAACTGTAAGGCACTGGCTTATGAATCCAGACAGCAAAAGAAAGTCTCCAGCAACTGAAGCTCACACTCTATGTGGTTTGCAATAGTGCACACTTGTTGCCCCAACATTTTGTGAATTTCTAACGGGTGTCAAGAACCAGTGTTTCAGGAACAAGATGCTCCTGTGGGAAATCCCAAGTCACAACTGTGCCATATGTGGGAGTTGTGAAAATGTCCTGGTTGGCCTGTACATAAATATAGATGATACTCTTTGAATTACTGACCACCTGGCAGTTGATGGAGTGATACAATGTGTAATCCTCAGTACCTCAGTGAAATGAGCTGTAGTATAGAACTCCCTCATGGTGCTGTCTTTCTCATCTGGAGTACATGGGAACTACATATGCTCCCCCACATGCTGACATATGGCACTGAGAAATTGATTGAGTGTTGTAGAGGCAGATGTCTGAGATACTCAGACAGTGGGTTGTTGAGTGGACTCTTTAGCTAACATACATAAAGTCACATATACCTCTGTATCCACTGGGATAGGCACTCCATGACTCCCACTGTACTTCATATGATGCTGACACATTTCTACAATTTGTTGCATGGAGTCCATATCCACACAGTACTGGTGCACTAGGTCAGTGCCATGGAATATCTGAAATTTTAATCATGTTCGATGGCATGATGACTCCAGGGATGGCACTGTGCATTATCCTGAAATGCAGCTGCAATGACAGACTCCTGCAGGTACACGTTTACTATGGCTGCTGTAACCCCAAGTATATGTACTCTGTCTGAACGTGGGCATATGGCCAAGTTCAAATCTGAATTGAAAGCAGTATCTGTGCAAGACATTTAGGCATTTCAGAATCACTCTGCCATCTTGTTTTGCCTAATTATCATACACGGTGCTTCATTATGCAGTCATTAGCATATAACATGGCCAAGCACATCATTTGGCTAAACCCCATGGTGTGGCAAGGTTTTAAATGGTACACACCCTGTATATTGCAACTCTTTGAGAAAATTAGCTTTTTCAGATCTGACAATGTTTTCTGAATTCATTACTATACTTTACAATCAAGAGCTATGTGATACTGTATCTACATATGAACTGCAAGCAAGACTTGGAAGACTGTACTTCAGTTTAATGCATTCTTTGAAAAAAAAATTTGCATTATGAAACTGCCACTTTTCACTAATGTTTGAATTTATCAAAGTACTTGAAAAATACCATCAGGATAACAAAGACATTCAGATTAGCAATGGAAACAAGGGAAAACTACAAATCCATCATTACTTATTGTCAGTAAAACAAGGAGTAAACCCCAACAATGCTCAGAACCTATTCAAAATGACACAACATATTCCAGTTCTGCAGACAAAGAAAACAGACTAGTGAACAAATTTAGTGCTAATTTCGCTCATGAAACACCTATATAAATTCCACACATCCCTGAGTATATCTGACATCTCCTTCTTCATCACTAAAAAGCATTTATTAAAGGTGCTTGCCAAAAAAAAAATCCTTTATGGGACCAGATAATATATCTGTCTGCTTTATAAATAGTAGCAAACATGCATTGGTAGACCTGCTCCTGAATCTATTCAAGCTGAGCCTAGCCTTTGGCTTGGTCTCTTAAGTCTGGTCCAAAGCTGTTGGAATATTACAATGCTGATCCCACCACCGATCCCAGAAATTATAGGGCCATAAGTTTGACAAGTCTCATTTGTAAAGCTATGGATTACATTATAGCAAACCTGATTATATCTTTGATAACAAAATCTGTTGAGACTTGACCCTTAGCATTTTGGCTTTGCAAAAGGTAGAATGAATTTGGTAAACTTCTTTGAAAGGATAATGTTAGCCATAGAGTGTGGACATAATGTTCATATGACGTACCTTGACCTGGACAAAACACTTGATACCATATCATGTTACCAAAATCAACAAGCTAATATAGATTCAAATTGACCTTTTGTAATAGGATATATAGCAAATTGGCTGATGAATAGAATCCACACAGTGAGGGTTGTGGGTGCATCCTCTGTGAGAATGATGGTGATCAGTGGTACCTCCCTAGGCTCTGCACTCTCTGCTGTTCAGCATCTCTGCCTAAGATCTGCAAAGCACAAATGTTTTTCTATGGTTAACCAAGTGTGTGGATGACTGTAAACTGAGGATCATTTGTCTGTTATCCTATGACATACAGGCACTTCAAGAGGGGCTTACAGTTGTTAGTAAATGAAGCACAAAAAAAAGATTGAAATTAAATGCTAAAAAGTGCAACATGGTAGCATTTGGAAAGCAATTCCTCCCTCCAACATATACTCTAGATAATGCCCCATTTCAAAATGAAAATATAATAAAAGACCTAGGAACATGGGAGATAATTCCCTCCCCTTTGATTACTATGTTGCAGCTGTGGTAAGGTAGTCCTGCTACTTAGCATTTGATCATAAAGGTATATTACCCAGGGCATAATAAGTCCTTAGCCCTTTATACTCTGCATTCATTAGGCCCATCATAGAGCACACTTTCCCTTTTGTGATGTATCTGACAAGACTGGAGTGACCACAGAGATTCTTTACTAAAGAGATCAAGGTCTTAAAAGACCTAAGCTACCATCAGAGAGACTGGAAGCACTCCCCATATATTCAGTGCCGTATAGGCTATGTATGGGCAAGCTAAGCCTTGAATTTTGTGCCATTAGCCCAAAAATCAAACAGCCCTACAGATACAAGGAACAGAGATCTAAATCTGCATTAGCAAAATTACAAATCAAGGTGGAGGGCTAGATCCATCATATAGTGCCTTTCCTCCACTGGAACAAACTTACACTGCCCATTAAGACGTGTGATAAATTATCTTCCTTCAGACATGAACTAGATAACTAGATAATTACGTATAAATTCACCCCTCATGAATCTGTCCTGTAACTCCTTGAGAAAGGTGGTAAACCATAAGGGTGGGGACTGGCAAAGTGTAAATAGAAACTAGGCCTAGTTGTGTTGTATTTCCTATGATCCTATAAACATGAGAAACAATTACATATCCAGAATAAGATGATCACTTTTGTGCAGCTAGATATTATCCAGGATACATAAATGATAAAACAGCAACTTTGCAATTACATGCTTTGTAAAGTATAACTATTCAACTAGATACAACAGTAAAGTGAACATCTTACACTGAAGTGCATGCAATACATAATCCATAGAATAGCAATGTACCCCACTTTGCAGATCTTGCTTGAAATGAGAATGTGAACTTGCTACCCAATGAATCTCAAAATAATGCATGTAGTAGTCAGGCTTCAAGTGTTATCAATTCATTTGGCAGGGTGCAAAAGTTCAGAATAAAGCTACATAACTGTATATCCACAGAGTATTCAGAGCACATTGCTTTGATGTCCACATACCTGGCAGATATATATAATGGAAGAAAAGGAGTGTATTTGAATGCAGGAAAAGGGGGATGCTAGCAAGAAGAGAGACACACAAGATGACATACATGATTATTCAGTACGGGGTAAGGAATGTAATCATGTTTTGGGGGGATAAGAAACCATATTCTGCTTTATACTGTGAGAAGAGAAGAGTAGAGAAAGCTTCATACCCAGAGAACAATGAGACACCCTTGGGGGACACTATGATGGGAAGACAGGGGATGATGTACATAGACACCAGACAAATGTAGAGACAGAGGGTTGGACAGTGGTATTACTACAGGACATGACACAAGAAGGGGGGAGGGCACCACACACGGCTGGGAATAGAACAGAGTATGAGCAGAAGTGTGCTGTCTACTGCCCTACCACAGGTGGCACTGTTATGCATCAGCAGTTGATGGCACAGACTGCCTGAAGGTATCATCCACTCCATCCCCTGGGGACCTAGCATTAGTGACCTACCAAATGCAGCTGAGATACAACACTGCAAATCTATCATACAGACCTGCATCGCTGAGATAATGGGAAGTTTTTCAAAAGTTCATTTAGTCTGGCAAATGAGTGATAGCATTTGCCACTAGAATTAGCAAAGACTTGCCTCTGTCCAATCCAGCTTCCTACAGTAGGACTCACACCTAATATCATGTTAACATACAAAAGCAATAAATGCAATTCACAGTCATGTATATTGGTGCAGTTAGTTGCATGAGAGGCAGTAGTGATGAGTTTGCGTTATTTGTGCATACATCGACATACTTGCGCAGAAAACGACAATGTTACACATAGATATGCATCAAATAGTGTGCAGGAACCATAACATAGTACAACATTACCGAACCGCATAAAAGGCCTTTGTAGAAACCTATTAAATGATGTTGACATATTTCATCATTACCTATAACTTTATCTAATATTTAATATCCACACAGTGACCTACATTTTGGATTTCTAAGTTGATTTTGACAAATACTTGCCAGTAACAGGAAGAGTCCCTAACATAAAACAAGAAAAAAGTATAATGCTATTGAAGTCCTGTATCATTTTGATCAATGTTGCCTAACCTCCACCCCCCAAGGTCATCATTTCAGTACATGCACTATCCCCTGCCATGGTAACACCTCAAGCAGGTTATACTAGGCATGAACTTTCTGAAAGCATCATCCTAAGTTCCCAATAAGCATACCTCGGACTAGTTGTGAAGAGGGAAAAAAATTAATCTCACTCTCCTTCTCAGACCAGGCCAGTGCGTTCCAGTACAATCTAGCAGAAGCTGTCACAATCTGCCAAACATCCTCAAGCAATGGTGTCTCTTTTAAGAGAACAAAATGGTAGCTTATGGCTTATGGTCACAACATAATTTCTGAGTCACAAGTAGCACAGCATAATGTATAAATAAAGAGATGAATAAACAAATAATAAAAATCAAAGTAGAGTGACATGCATGCTTGCCCAGGAGATCAGCATGGGCTGACTGTGGCACGCTGTCAGTATTAGGTACAGGCAGCAAACTGATGCACGATAGTAAAGTAAAGTTATTTATAGGCATTCATGCAACTTGACCAAATGTGCCTACATGCCATGCAAACAAGTACAAAACCATATTATTTTGGAGGTGTGCCAATGTTTTATAAGCTAGGTCATGCTGATTTAGGAAGATCTACTGAAAATTTTGGCAGCACTATTATCAAGAATATGAATACTTTCTAGAGCTAAAGGCAGTTCTAGGTAGGTACGATAAGTGTGTGCTAAGCAGTATTTATCTACCTTGCTAAGGTGTACAACTTCTGCAGGAATTCACATTACAAAAAAAACTGTTTATTGTATATTGTACTACTCTGTCACTAAAAAGCTCATGATATTAGGACAACTTGACGATTTGCATTCCTGTCTTTGCTTACTGTGTGAGGCCATGGACAGTGCAAACTCTACAGTGTTCTGTGCCTATGAGCACAGCAGTCTTAGGTTTTATAGCCCAACGTGCAGTGTTGAACAATTAACCCAACATACGACTGCGAATTGTGACTATAGTCACCTTACATATATTTGGACATCATGAGGACTTCATTCTGCTACTCATTTTTATTTTGCATGACTTAATATAGATTCTGAGCTCACAGCTCTGAAGCACAACAGAACAATATAAATCACTGGAATGTTCTGCTGGGTTGAATGTGGCTGATTCCCATGGAAATGCACACTGCATACTACTCAACTTGTATGTGAATCCTGGCCATGGTGTCAACCACATTAATACAGTATTCAGTATCACAGTGTATCATCAATGTAGGTGGGGTATAACATTGTATTGCATGATAGTTTTCTGAACTGAGAAAGAATGTACCATGACATTTAATTAAGCATGATTTGCAGATATAGCTAAGGATCCTCCTTTATAGTCACAGCATGGTATATCATCACTGCACTGCACCTACCAGATCTTACTGTAGTGCATTACTTCAGAAAAGGCTGCCATTGTGAATTCTGAAATGTTGTGCTTTGGTATGGAAAATAACAAGATGCGGTACATAAAAAAAAAGAATTTACACTTGTTCTCTTAGTATTAACTATACAAATAATAAGTCAGTTTCAAAACAAATGTAGCACACAATATTAAGGTTATCATCTGTTAATGAGCATGAGTTAAGATATAAAATGGGAAGGGATTGACTAGTAACAACATCTTGCTTGGGAGAAAACATAAAACATAAGATTGAGTTTCTGAATGTAGCCTTCTAGTGGTAAAATGACAGTTTATATTGGAATAAGCATGATCTGCAGAGCTGCAGTAACTACAGAGGGATAAAACTGATCAGTCACCGCATGAAGTTATGAGAAAGAGTAGTGGAAGCTAGGTTAAGAAGGGAAGTGATGATTAGTGATCAGCAGTATGGTTTCATGCCAGGAAAGAGCACTGCAGATGCAATATTTGCTTTGAGAGTGTTGTTGGAGAAATACAGAGAAGGTCAGAAGGAGTTGCATTGTGTCTTTGTGGATTTAGTGAAAGCATATGACAGGGTGCCTAGAGAGAAGTTGTGATATTGTATGAGGAAGTCGGGAGTGGGGCAGAGAAGTATGTAAGAGTGGTACAGGAGATGTACTAGGGTAGTGTGACATTGGTGAGGACTGAGGTGGGAGTGACAGATATGTTTAAGGTGGAGGTGGGATTACATCAAGGATCAGCTCTGAGCCCTTTCTTATTTGCACTGGTAATGGACAGGTTGACAGACAAGATCAGACAGGAGTCCCCGTGGAGTATGATGTTTGCAGATGACATTGTGATATGTAGTGAGAGTAGGGACCAGGTTGAGGAGACCCTGGAGAGGTTGAGATATGCTTTAGAGAGGAGAGGAAAGAAGGTCAGCAGGGCTAAAACATAATATATGTGTGTAAATGAGAGGGAGGGTAGAGGAATGGTGAGGATTCAGGGAGCAGAGTTGGTAAAGGTGGATGAGTTTAAGTACTTGGGATCAACAGTTCAGAGTAATGGTGTGTGTGGAAGAGAGGTGAAGAAGAGAGTACAGGCAGGGTGGAATGGGTGGAGAAGAGTGTCAGGAGTGATTTGCGATAGACGGGTACTAGTAAGAGTGAAAGGGAAGATCTACAACAGGGTAGTGAGACCTGTTATATGGGTTGGAGACGGTGGCATTGATGAAAAGGCAGGAGTCAGAGCTGGATGTGGCAGAGTTAAAGATGTTAAGATTTGCACTGGGTGTGACTAGGATGGACAGGATTAGGAATCAGTATATTAGAGGGTCAGCTAAGGTTGGACAGTTTGGAGACAAAGCAAGAGAGGCATGATTGCGTTGGTTTGGACATGTGCTGAGGAGGGATGCTGGGTATATTGAGAAAAGGATGCTAAGGATGGAACTGCCAGGTAAGAGGAAAAGAGGAAGGCCTAAGATAAGGTTTATGGATGTGATGAGAGAGGACATGCAGACGGTTAGTGTGAAAGAGCATGATGCAGAGGACAGGTAGAAATGAAAACAGATGATCCGCGATGGCGACCCCTAACAGGAACAGCCCAAAGAAGATGATGATGATCTTGTACATTTCAGGGTGGGGAATTTATGCTCTCAAAGTCCTAAACATAGTCTGAGGTAAAAAGTTGGTGGGGATCTAGGACAAGCTGAATTAGTTTGAAGAAGGTAAGATCTGAAGACCATCTGGAGGAGGAAGAAAAGACTAAACAAATAAGTTAATAACAAATAAGACTAATACAGACCACTACAGCTTATAGTATCTGTTGCTGCTGTTATATTTTGTTTCCAGATAAATTATTATCGAAGGATACCAATTTATTTACCTCTGCAGGTGAAGGGTCAGTCTTCAGGTAGTCATACATATTCAAAAGGACCAGAATGTGTCAAGAGGATACCAGGAGGGTTGTCTATGTATATGAACCTCAAGAAAATTATAACTTTATTGAAGATGCTAAAGAAATGTACTTGACAATCTGATGGCTTTCTTTTTCAAGTTGGAGAGAGAATGCAATGCCTGACTTCTTCATCAGGTACTGCGTAGAGGACAACATCTAAAAGTATAGTACTGGACCTCCAGTACAAGGTTTAAAGGACTACATCTCAGTAATCTGTACAAGATTACCTCTACAGATAACAAAAGTCTTTAGTGTGAGGAAGGGTGGCTGTCTGAAGTCCAGAGGAGTGGGCATGGCATGGGGTAATGGACGAGGAGAGCAGGAATGATGGTGTAGGGTAGGTCGGTAGAAAGAAAATGACTTGGGTATGTCAGAGTATGGAAAAGAAGGAATTAATATCTTTAAGATTTGGGAGCAAAGAAGGAAATTACTCATTTTGGTTTAGGAAAAGTGAAGCGTTGGAGAGTAATGAGAAATGGATTGAGGCTTACAAAATGCTGAAGGTTCTAAAAGTCGCAGGGCTGGACAGGGACCAGCACTAGAAGTTCTTACATAGACGTTATAACAGTCAAAAAATATTGCATAAGGAAGGTCAATGGGAGAATCCAAAATGTTGGAGATGAAGGGAAAAAGAGATAAATAATATCCACGTGTTGTGGGGATAAATTCTTACAGATGGAATGATAGAATATGAGCAATTTATGGAGTAAGTTATATAATAAACAGGTTAAAGAGGTGGTTATTATAGTTACTTGGAGTAGATGAAAGTGGAGAGAAGACAAAGAAGATGGTTGAAAAGAGAAATTGCTAAGGCATGGAAGTAAATGGATATTAGTCAAGCTCAGACAGAGAGGACTGGACAATGGGTAGATCAGGTTGCATGACATCAAGGTAATAGAAGTTGGTTTAACATATCAAAACAGAAGAGAGATGCAGTTTGGGAAGAAAGGCAGTAAGCTGGCTGGAGAAAGGGAGAGTTAACAAAGAAAAAAATGAAACACAGAGTGTTATATTTTAAAAGCAGGACAGATAGGGATCAGAAGGGGTGAAATCACCACCCCCCCAAAAAAATGTATTTTAATAGATAATATTGCTGAAGAACTAACAATAGGGTCCTGATTAAGCTAATGTGAACTGGTAATGATTTTTGGAAAAACTTACAAGACCCTGTCCAGCAGCCTTCTAACCAATGGTGAGGAAGAGCAGAAATCAACAATTTTGGAGTTCTCAGCTTGGCAGAAAATGGCATCTGCCAATGAATAACTTGTCAGGATGTCAGATCTAGAGTGAAAAGGACAAGGGTATGGTCAGAAGAGTTCTCAGGGCTTAGGACCTGTCAATAATTGGCCTGTATAGGGGGATACCTATTGATAATTATGCATTAGTTGGATATGGGATGGTAGGCTCTGTGTGCCCAGGCATGGGAATGGATAGGAGGATGGAGCTGAACCAGAATGAAGGTAGAGTGTAAAGTTAACTGTCTCAGCAAAAACCATACCAAAATGGAAGTAGGGTGTAAAATAAGCCTGCCTTGGTCAATGCCATAACATAATGGAGGCAGGATTAAAGGTGCCTTTCTTGGTAAATTGCATACTAGGATAGAGATAGGGAATAATGGTGGTTGTCTAGGTAAATGCCATAGCAGAAGGGAGGCAGCGGCTGTTGTGGTGAAGGCCATAGTAAAATACTGACCTGAAGGAATGAATGATGTTCTACATGCCAAAAGTGAATGGCAAATTAGGCATTCATTTAAGAAAAGTGTTGTGAATGAATTATTAACTAGTTAGTATAAGCAGAATAAATACACGCTGCTGCTGTAAATAGAAACGTTTTTCTGAGATGAAATATTTGATTCCTAGCTGCTGTCTTATGTCAAGAGGGACAGTGCTGTAAAAACACTTAGTCAATACTGAAAACATGCAGTTCTACACAGAGGTGTGTATGCTCACCATGCCAACAGGTTTGCCCATTTATAAAAGAAAGCATATGCAGTACTAAATAAGTACATCTCACTCAACTACATTTATTCTATTTCTTTATCATTGATGCATCCTAATCATCAAAGCCTTTCAAATTGTGCACCTTCACATTTGTAAAATCCTGATAAACTGCCATCTTTACCATGTCATTACCAATACTTCTTTATAGGTACACTTAAGCATCCTGTAAACAGTGAATCTGATGGGTGACTCGGTCTGCTGATGAAATTAGTTTTTTTCTTTCTTTTTTTTTTTTTGCAATGCATAGAATACTAACATCATTATTATTAAATGTGTTCTGTTTACATACTATTTTAATTTTAAATAGTTTAATATACCAAATGTTCACAGTGGTATTAATATAGCCACTCCACTATTTAGTAATTACAGAAAGTACTGTTGATTAATGTAACTGCTTACAAAAATAGAAGGCATGCACATTGTTCATACAGATAAACCCAGTGTCACATAAAGGGCTTTGAGGTTTGTCATAGTTCTTAAATAATGCTTTCAAAAATTCTGAGTTCATTAATTTCTTAAGAGATATTTGCACAGGATTTTAAATGTCATCCAAGCAAAATTATTTCATTCTGTCCACTGTCAAAAAACATACTGATCCACAGGTATGATTGGCAATAATTCTTATGCTGTGATCCTTTAGTTTTTTAACATTTTCAATGTTCGCCAAATGAAAACCATGTTACATAAAAACTTCTGACATTTGTATTAGCAATGCAGATTGACTTTAGTTATTGTTGTTGTTGTGTCTTTTGGCTTTTCCTGGTTAGGGGTCGCCACAGCGGAACTCCAGTCCGCTAATGATTGGCAGTAGATTTTTTACATGCCGAGTTGCCAGCCCTGATGCACCTTCAACGAAGGTATGCCCATTCATGCATGTCTCCATGCAGAAGACGCTCTAGCTGAGAATCGAACCGGACAGCATCTTACTGTGACATGACAATGCTACCGCAGCACCACCACCGCAGTATACTGACTTTAGTTATTATCAAGTGCTAAAAATTTGGCTATCCATTTTGCTAGCTGATACATAGTTGCATATTTCATACATTCTTTTGGAGAATTTGCCTTTGTTTTGTACCAATATTATTTGTTTAAGATAGAAGGAAGGTGATGTTTTGCTACCATGTTTTCATATTGTTCTGAAACATACTGGGAGATACAGCACTTATAATAAAAGGAAGTTAATAGTGACATATGCAGACATTTAGTGACACCATATTTCGGCACAGTTTTGACTGGTTATGTGGGACAAAGGGCTAAAACCCTAACTGCTGTTCATGAGACCCACGTTTGAGCAATGGCTGAGACACTGGAAGTGCCATTTAGAAGATGATAGGGTGTGTGGCTGACATTGCTAGGTGAATGGAGCTAGACAGATTTAATGTAGCAAGGGCACCTATTAGATGAAAGCAGTCTTCATGCAGTGATAGTCTAAATGTGCATTTGGTCCTTGAAAAGCCACATACATGGCAGATGACATGGGTATATGTGTGGAAATATTCATGCCCTCAATGGAAGGCATCGCATGCCATTGCTTCAATGAACATATAGTTAGCTGCATATGCTGATGTGTTAGGACTATAAAATTACAAAATCATATTTTTATTTTGAACTGAAGTTTTTCATTTAAGGTTTGGTTACTACTGTTTTGGATCTTATTCTTGCATTATATTTATTTAAGTTTTCTGTTCTGTTGGAGTTTTAAGAGGTCTTGGATAGGGTCACTTAGAAAAGATAGCAAAGAATTCCTTTGCAAACAGTGAGCATCATCCGGTAATTAGTAGGAGGAGCTGAGAAATAACATTCCTCATTTAGCTAGAAGTCTCTCTATTTAGCTGGAGTACTTGTTTGACTGCTTGCTGTACTCTGCCTGAATATTGCTGATTACTGTCTGCATTTTATTTTTCCCATCCAAGCACCCAAGTGTTGTTGTATTCTTAAACTTGGTGGCTTTCGAGTTGCCTGCCCCTACTATAAATCTGATTTTGGCCACTCCTCTCAGTCCAATCTCATCAGCTCATTCTACTGAGTACAGAGAGATCATTTGGGAAGGCCCACGTCCTTAGTTTCTTAACCTTGAATTATCTTCTTTTTCCTCCCTTCTCACATAACTTAACAAATTACACTGTATTCAGCTGTTTTTACTATACACATGTTTCTTCCTACTTTTTTTTTACTTTATATGCTTTTGCAGCTTGTTCTTTAGTGTTCAATTGCATTTATTCTGTTGCATTTATTACTGCTTGTTAATAGCCTGATTAAATTGTAACCGTTATTCTAAGCCTCTTAGTTTTGCTTTAAGCACTTGGGATTCGGGCCATTTGTTCTACATTAAGAACTTTTGTAGTCTACACTCTTGTGACAGTAGAGGTAGCTTACATACTTCTAAGTTGGGAATTGCTGGTTGAAGGCTTAGTGTTTCTGTTATTCTAAAAATGCCTTAGTTCTGGCTTAAGCGCTTGGGCTTCAGGCCAGTTATTTTACATTAAGAAATTTTGTGGTCTACACTCTTGTGGAAGAAGAGGGTAGCCTCTGCCCTTCTGAGCTGGGAGTTGCTTGTTGAAGGCTTATTGTACCTGCTTATTTGAACTGTTTTTTTTTTTTCCTGAGATTGATACACTTTGTTTGCTGGAGTATAGACTAAAGTCAGACCTGCTGAATCTAGTTATGTTTGTATTACATGAGCACTACACCAGGCCATCTTATACTGAAGAGGGTTGCTCTGCACCCTAGTGGCAGAAGTGTGCAGTTAGAACTTATCTGATTGAAGGATGCTGGAACAGGGCTCATTTATAAGCATTTTAATGGTTAATTTGTTTAAATCAGTTTGTTCTTGTTTGCTACATATTAAGCATCGCGCTTGCACAGGTTTGTGCTTGCTTGTGCATTGTGCACTGCCAAGCAGCAGTGGGAACCATTGGCAGCTACAGGCACAAACACTTCTGTCTGCAAATTTTCCCTTAGTACTCTGCTGGTGCTCTACTGATAAGTTGTCTCGATTGTCCCTCACCGACAGGTGATACATTCAGTGAAGCTTCTGAGATACCAACACAGATCCTACCCAATAGCACTTTGGATTTTTTGTCCACTTCTCTTCTCCTCTATTTTACCTGATCCTTCCTGTCCTCTCCCTGTTTTCTGACATTAACTTACCAAGCATTATTAATGGACAATTTCCCACAGTTTCTCCAGCCATCCTGGTGGCATGGGCAACCCAAGGCAGTGTAGCATTTGCCTCATTTACACTGACAACCAGCTTCTTCTACTCCACACAAATTCATTATGTGAGAGATGCATATATATCAAGAACCAAGAATCCAGGTTCTCTCACTCACCAGTCATTTCATCTAATACTAAGCAGGTTGTCAGCGTGCACACTTCACCTCCTGCACCTACCAAACCAACAACACATAAACATATGTATGAGGAGATCCTTACCAGAAGCTTACCTAAACTTCAAAGACATCCCAAACACAAGCACACACCACATAATACAGCCTCTGCAGAACATAGTACACATAATATATCACACACCAGTGTCTTACCAGTCAAGCACCAAGGCATAACACAAAAACAAACATCTTAGTCATAGGTGACTCAACTGTGAGAAGAAAAGATGTCCCTCTCACAAGGTTGGATAAGGAAAAAGTCACAGTCAGCTGTCTATCAGTTGCCAGGATCTGCCACATCACACACACACTCAGGTCTTTCAACAACAGGCACTGTTATGACTCTGTCATAATACATGTTGCTGTGAGCAACTTGAGACATACCTCACTGGACTATATGAAGAGAGACATGACTAAGTACTCTGATTATGTGTCTCAGGCAGGTATGTCCCAAGCCTTAAGAAGCATGCTACCTTTACCTAAGATGATAACTCAGTAGAAAGAAAAATGATTAACTTAATTGATTGGATTAGTTTCTGGTGTCATTCAAAGGGGATCCAGTATCTGTCAGCCTGGGATGACATGGTCAACAGACCTCGATGCTTTGCCAGAGACGGTCTTCATCTGTCTCCCCTTGGATTTTGATTATTGGCTAAGGCTCTTGCCACCCCATAGTGCTTTTTTTAGGCAATGTCACAAGAAAAAAAATCCTGATATAAAAATATCCTCTAAAAACAATCTCAAGGTTATGCTACTAAACATTAGAAGTCTAAACCAGAAACTGCACTCACTGGAAGAAGTCCTCACCTTGGATGATGCTGGCATTTGTGCAGTCATGCAGACCTGGTTTAATGCTGCAGAGAGCACCCAGCTATTCCAGGTCACACTTCCTTCCAGACATTCAGACCACAAACTGAAAGATAAATACTCCTCTAGATTGGTGAAACAGCATGATTACCTTGAATTACTTCAGGTGCAGTTGACTGTAGGTAAGTCCCCACTTCAGGTCATTGCCAGCTGTAGAACCCCATCCATGAATCAGGACATCAGCCTACTTGGATCTACTTGAGTCAATCAAGGTACAACTAAACACCCTGGTTTTGGGTGACTTTAGTTACCCATCCGTGGACTGGGTAAATAATATGTGTTCTAACTCATTTGTTCAAAGATACCTGGACTTCATTAACTCCAGTGCCCTGGACTAGCTGCTTGACACACCTGCAAGGGGCTCAAACATCCTGGATCTGGAGCTAACCAACATGCTGAACCGCTGCACCACCCCCAGTGTGTTTCTAGAAGTAACTATAACACAAGACCTCCCTTAGCAACATCTAAACTAAAAAACTTCTTCAAGGCCAATTACAACCTCTTATGTGACAGCATAAATACCTTCATAGCCCCTCCCACACTGATGTAACAGACACCTATGCTGAGTTATACACCAATGCTCTATACGAGCATCTGTACAATTGTATCGACTCTGCTGTACCTGATAGAATCAAAGCAAGATCTTCAAGGAAAAACAAACCTGCCTGGTGGATGACTGTCATTAATAGGCTATACTATAGGAAAAAGAAATTGCTGTCTAAGAGTAGGAACGAATGGTCTCAAAACTGGAAACACTCCCTCCTCAACTTAAATAAGCAAAAAAAAAAAAAACTCTTAGCAAAGTCCTCCAAAGCTAACTATGAATCCAAATTAGCTTTCCTAAATAAGGATAATCACAAGGTATTCTTTAGGTACTCCTATAACCTCAAAGGTAAGGCCCAGATTTGTGCTAAACTTGTAGTTAATGGTAGTATATATACAGAACCTGTGGATATAGCAAACCTGCTGAATAACAGGTTCAGTGAAAACTTCACTCCTCTGTCCCTGCCACACACAAAGCATCCTTGACACCTGTCGCCCACCTAGTATCGCCAAGCAGCAGGTCTTAAATGCCCTCTCCATGGCCAAAAACACAGCCTCTGTGGGACCAAACAACATCCCAGGCTGTAATAACAAAACAACTAAGGCCAGAACCCCCCAAAAATTATATGTAAACTTTATTAACATTCCAGGCTGTGTTCTACATCAGTTAAAACAGGAATTAGCATCACCATTGGGCAAGCTTTTCACTTACAGCCTAAGCACTAGCTTTGTCCCAGTGGAATGGAAAACATCTATCATCATCCCTTTGCACAAAGGGGGTGCATCCATTGACCCTGGGAACTACAGACCCATTAGCCTGCCCAGCCTTATCTGCAAGGCCATGGAAAAGATCATCATGGACCTTATTAAAAAGGATACAGGAAATATCCAAACACTTGACCCCACCCAGAATGGCTTTGTCAAGGGGAGATCATGCCTGTTAAACTTGGTGGACTTCTTTGAGACAGTCACCAAAGCTTTTGACAGGGGTAAAACTGTGCATATGGCCTACCTAGACTTAGTCAAGGCCTTTGACATAAATCCCCACTCAGGTATCATTGATAAACTCACCCAGCTGGGTATCAACCCATATATTGTCAGGTGGGTTGCAAACTGGCTCACTGATTGAACTCAAATGGTCAAAATAGGGGACTCTACCTCTTCTGGCAGACATGTAAGCAGCAGTTTTCCACAGGCATTAGTTCTGGGACTCCTACTGTTTGGAATCTACTTCTCCATACTACAGGATAAAACTAAAGGACTGTGGCTGACAAACTTTACTGATGACAACTAACTTGGAGCGAGCGTTGAAACTCCTAGTGATGACAACATTCTGCAACAAGGACTTATGCAGACTAATGACTGGTGCCAAAGTTATGGTCTTAAACTTAATGTAAAAAATGTATTATAATCCCTTTGGCAAGGGTGATGTTCTTGCAAACTACCACATGAATAGCAATACCCTAAGTACACAGTCAGTGGTGAGAGTGCTGGAACGAGAGATCTGGAAACACAGGTTGACAGCAACCTTAACTTCAATCACCATGTCTCTACAGTGGTAAGAAGGGCATTTTATATTGCTTATCTCATAAGTAAGGGCATTGCCTCCAGAAAACGAGGTCATAACCCCCCATGTACTCTTCCCTCATCAGGCCAATAACAGAGTACAATGCTCCCTTTTGTATGTTCCTTGCCAACCACCTGCAGCAACTGAAGAGACCACAAAGGTTCCTTACAAAAAAAAAAAAAAAAAATCAGTGTCTTCAAGATCTGTCTTACATTGACAGACTGAAATCATTCTCACTTTAATCTGTGTCATACAGACAGTTCAGAGGTGACCTGGGCCTTGCATATAGAGCAATATCTGACCAGCTTTAATGGAAATGCTGCACATTCGCAACTCAAATGGCACACAGATCAGTCACTCAAAGGAACTTAACATAGTATGTGACATCAACAGAACTTGCAAGAGAGATAGATTTGTCTCACAGAGATTGCCCCACTTTTTGCACAAGCTTCCTATTCATGTTAAACAAAGCCTTTGTTGACCGTATTTAAGTATAATTTGGGCATTTGGTTGGGTAACCAGAAATTCACCCCAGGTGTTCCACCTGCGTCCCTCTTGGACAGGGGCGATTGATGCTGATTTTAGTGTCTGCTTGAACCAGACACCCTTAGGAGCACTGGTTGAACTTGGCTAGGTTCGTAAGACCCTTGGAGCCATTAGCCTAATAACCTCCTATGATTCTATGGTGGCTGGCAATCTCTCCACAACAAAAAGTTGGGTCCAGTTCAACAAATAGCACAAATAAAAAGATTTAAAATAATGTTTGGAGAATCATGCTCCTGATCCATTCAATGGCATTGGTAAAATGCAGGAGATGAAATGAAGGCCAATGGCAATGCTAAAGTATCTAAACTGAGAGACAAAATAAGAGGAACCAAACAAAGTAAATGTGCTTGCACTAGAATAAAAAGGAAAGTTATAGGGCATACACAAGCAGTTATGCCCTGCTAAGGAAATCACACAATCAAAGATAGCAGCATTATTTGGCAGGGGAGATGTAGAAAAAAAAAAAAATGATGGCAGAATTTAAAGATGAAGTGGGGATGGTAGAGAGAGACTGTACAAAAGTGCTTTAGTGAATGACTGTAACTGTATAAAATAGACATTTGTGCATGTTTTGGATTCAGTAATCAAAGTGAAAATTCAAGAATAAATATTTGGATGCTACATTTAGATTTTGGAAGAAATATACTTTTTTGGTTTACATAATTGTATTTGAAGAATATTTCAGATGTAAACCTTAAATATAAACCACACTTCTACCAGCCACCTCCATCTAAAAACAAAACTAAAAAGAGCCTTCCCCATCACACAATGATTCACTTAGCTGGGGACATTCACCCCAATCCAGGTCCTACTTTTCATCCTACAAATCCCCCTAACAACTACAAGAAATCCTCTAACAAACAACTCAAATTCCTTACCATTAATGCCCAAAGCATAAACAATAAACTATCCCTCTTCCATGACTGGCTCAAACCATAATTCCCCTGATATAGCAGCTATCACTGAAACCTGGCTAAAACCTCACATTAATGACTCAGAGCTCCTACCCCCAGGATTCCATTCTCTACGACGCGACAGACCTAATAAAAGAGGTGGTGGTGTTGCTCTAATCTACTCCGACCTCTTGACCATTACTCCATACCCATACCCTATACCATCATTCAATAACACTGAACTAGTAATTGGCCTACTAAAAATGAACAACCATAAAATTATCTGCATCATCTGTCTCTATATTCCTCCAGGCAACAATACTAGTACTCTAGAAGACATCCTATCCTGGACTTCCTCTAATATTAATATAGAAACCTTCATTTTAGGTGATGTAAACATTGATTGGAGTAAAATCTCAAACCCAAATCCCTCAATAACCATCAACCTATTTAATTTCTCCCAACTCATTAACTCCACTACCAGACCAAACAAAGCTAATCCTCCTGGCTCCATACTTGATTGGATTCTCGTATCCCATCCTAACAAAGTTATAAAATCTGACACCTCTCCAGACCCTCTAGGAGACCACCTCCCTGCCTATGCCATTCAAGCTACCCCCCCCCCACTCCCACCACTACACTCACAGTCGAAACCTCTCTAACTTCAACCCTACTTCCTTCTCTGACTCACTTAAACTTATCAACTGGAACCTTTTAAAACTACTACCACTAGATGAAGCCATCCACTATTTCAATTCAACATTTCTGACAGTTCTTAACTCTCTAGCCCCACCTACAATTATAAGACTTAAGGCTAAAACCACCCCTTGGCTCACCAAAGATACAAAAAACCTAATGCTCCTAAGTGATAAAACCTGGAAAACCTACCATAAACTCAAACAACCTGAAATTCTCCTCAAGTGCAAGCAGTTAAGAAACCTTACCAAGAAACAAATCATTAAAGATAAACAATCTTACTACATCCAATTTCAAGAAAACCATGCTAGAAACCCCAAACAATTCTGGAATTCCATCAATTCACTCCACAGACCTGGTACTAAAAATAACCCCTGTCCAGATACCAGCAAATCTGACCTCGAAATAGCCTCACTATTTAATTCCTTCTTCACCTCTTCCATTGCTGAGCTAACTAAAACATTTCCTAACAATCACCTATCTCCTGCCACTATTCAATCTTTCCCAAACTGTTCTTACCCTCCCTCTTTCAAACTAAAACCGGTATCTACCGACCAAATAAAGAGACTCCTTCATAAACTAAAGCCCTGCTCCAATGCCCCCGATAACATCCCATCTGCCTTCCTAAAAACTACTTCTGACACTATTGCTCTTCCCATCAGCATCCTAATCAATAGGTCTTTACTTGAATCCTACGTACCCAAACTATGGCGTAACGCTTATATCCTACCTCTCCACAAAGGTGGCAAAAACTGTACAGTCACAAATTTCCGCCCTATTGCCATTCTCTCCCCTATATCCAAAATCCTAGAAAAATGTATCCACTTACAACTTCTGCCATTCCTCACCAAACACCAACTTCTCTCCTACCAAACACGGCTTCCGCTCAGGACACAGTACTAACACTGCCCTTCTCTCCTTTTTGCACTCAGTCAACTCTGCTCGTAATTCTGGTAATATAGTATCTACTGTCCTTCAAGATTTATCAAAAGCTTTCGATACCATCTCTCACACGCACCTCCTTAATCACCTATCAAATCTCAACCTTGGCTCAGAATCCCTTTCCTGGTTTTCCAGCTACCTTTCTAACAGATCCCAAGCAGTAAAATGGGGCCAAGCAACCTCAACTTTTCTACCTACCCCCACTGGAGTACCTCAAGGTTCCATACTCAGCCCACTACTATTCAATATCTTCATAAATGACTTCCACAAGGCCATCCCCAACACAACAATTGTACAATATGTTGACGATTCAACATTAATCTGCTCCACCCCAAACCTAACAGACCTCCAAGCCCTAACCCAAAGTGCCTTCTCAACCACTGAAAACTGGATGCTACAAAATCACCCCTCCCTAAATGCCAACAAAACTAAGATACTGCTTTTCTCTCCCTCTAAATCCACCTCTCTTGACAAACAGTCATTCCAAATTTCCAGCCTCAATAACTCCTCTATCGAAATCATACCCTCCTCCAAACTTCTTGGTGTCACAATCGACGATCAACTAAAATTTAATTCCCATATACAACTGAACATCAAAAAAACACACATAAAACTAGGTCTGCTGTATAGAAACAACCATTTCCTCTCTCCTCATTCCAGGCTAACCCTTGCCTCTACCTTCCTCCTTCCTACCCTCCTATATGGTTCCCCCCTGCTCACTAATCTTTCATCCTCTCTTACCATCAAACTAAAGCTATGCTATAACAAAGTCGCTAGATTTGCCACTAACGCCAAATCCTCCTCTCATCACTGCTCCTCCCTTCACTCCCTAAACTGGCTTGAACTTCCCAATCAACTTAACCTCCTCCAACTCACCACAGCCTTCAAGCTACTACTACACCCTTCTAAATGCCCTGCCCTTTCTAATATTCTGCACCCTTATACCCCCATCAGACCACTTAGATCTTCTAAACACAACCTGATCACAGTTCAAAAACCCCAGCACCCTGCTGGCCAGCTTCTCTTATCCTTTACACTTGCTAAAAAATGGAATGCCCTGCCCTTGTCACTTAGGACATGTTCCAACCTAAATAACTTCAAAACTCAGCTTCATTCCTACCTCTATCATAACAGAATCTGCAACTGCACTCTTCTGCCTACAAATCCTAAACTGTCTACTCCATTTGCCCCTGACTAACCTCCTCCTATTCTTCTTCCTGTTCCCTTCTAAATGTATTACACCTAGTGACCTACATAGTAAAACATGTATTATCATCATGGGCTGCCTTTCTCCCTAAACAAAATTGGAATTGTAATCAAACTGAAATAAATAAATAAATAAATAAATAAATACATAAATAAATAAAAGAATTATAAAATTAGAACAGCAAGGCATCATTGGTTATTTGTGACAACCTCAGTCTGATGCATTTACATAAATAATGCTACAGATGTATATATCTATGGGATTTGGGCATTTGATCAAAATGGCAGGTGGTTGACATCTGTTTAATCAACCACACTTAGTTGACATATGCAGATTGTCAATAGATGCACTAAATCAAGAATATCAACAATTCCTATGTAAAGGAATATTTCCTTTCCCAGCAAATTGTGTGATTTTGGAGTTATTAGTATATTTATAATTAGCAGGGCGTGTGGTGAGCATAACCTCCTGAAAAAAAATGATGCTATTTGTTTTTGTTTTTGTTTTTTTGTTTGTTACGTCAAGATTTTTCCTTGCAGATGCACAGTTGCTTGTCATCTTTTGCATTGTCATTCTTTCGTGGTAAACATTGTTTTTGAGATATATATATATATATATATATATATATATATATATATATATATATATATGTAGGTTTATAGGTTCATAGGTTCATACTAGGCTATCTGCCCTAGGGCATTTATAAGCCTAGCCAGAGTGTGTTTGGCTTCGCCACCCCTTGGAATGAGTATACTGTGCCCATTTTAAGGTTTAGTTTATTCTACCTCTGTCTAGCAGTGACACAGAAGTGACCCCCAGGGTAAACCTACGATCTCCCATCCACTCGTCAAGATTTCTCTTGAAGAGAGTCAGTGAGGGGATCTGCCTAACATGGACTGGGATTTTATTCCAGAGTGAAGGGAGCCTCTGGGTTATGAATCTGTCTCTCCAGCATGTCCTATTTATTTCTGTGCTGAGGTTCAGATCTCTCGCTCGCGTAGCTCTGGTGGATTTGGATTTTCTGAGGTGGAGCATGTCCATTAATTCCGGGTTGGACATGGCCTTGTACGTCAGGCATAGATCGCCTCTGAGTAGGCGGTATGCTACTGAGTAGAGCTGGAGTTTCTTTAGCTGGGCAGCATATGGCATATGTTTGAGTCCCTTGATCCTCTTGGTGAGGTACTTTTGGGGTCTTTACAATTGCTGCAGGTGTCGGGTAAGGTACATCCCAAATGGGGCATTGTACTCAATTATGGGCCTGTTGAGGGAAGAGTAAAGGGGCACAATGACATCTCCCTATCTAGATGTGAATCCCTTCATGATAAGGTGGGCAATATAAAAGGTCTTTTAACCACTTTGGCAATGTGAGTGTCAAACGAGAGGTTACTGTCAACTTAGGTCCCTAATTACTTCTTCCGTACTTAATGGATTACCACCTATGTGGTAATTTGTGGGCACTTTGTTTTTCCCAAAGGGTATGACTATACACCTTTTGGCGTTTAGTTTAAGGCCATGGCTCTGGCACTAGTTTTCCGTTTCTATGAGACCATTTTGAAGGATGCTTGTGTCCGCTGGAGAATCAGTTATGGCGCCCTGTTTGCAGTCATCTGCAAACTTGGTCAGCCACAATCCTCCCATGTTAGCCTGTACCTCAGAAAAATAAATACCGAACAAGAGAGGTCCCAGGACCGAGCCCTGTGGGATGCCACTTTTGACTGGTTTAGAGTCTGACATGGCTCCAGCAGTTCGGACTGTGTGGGTTCTATCCTTGAGCCAGTTTGCAACCCATCTTATGACATAGTGGCTTATATTTAAGCTGGAGAGCTTGTCTATGATGCCCGAGTGGGGTATTGTGTCGAAGGCTTTTGCAAGGTCAAGGTAGGCTGTGTGAACTACCTTACCCTCATCAATGGCCTTTGTGACTGTTTCAAAGAAGTCGACCAGGTTCAAGAGGCAGGATCTTCCCTTAACAAAGTCAAATTGGGTAGGATCCAGTGTATGTAGGTCCCCAATGTCTTTGTTTATGAGTTCCATAATGATCCTCTCCATAGCTTTGCAGACCAGGCTCATCAAGCTTATGGGGCAGTAGTTTCCAGGGTCCGTAGAAGCACCTCCTTTGGGGAGTGGGACCACTGTTGCTGTATGCCATTCTTTGGGTACATATCCTGTAGTAAGGCTGAGATTAAACAGCTGCCTTATGTGTGGGTTTAGCTCTTCTTGGAGTTCATGTAGCCTGCAACCCGGGATACCGTCTGGTCCCATTGATACTGTGTTTTTAGCTTTGCTCTCACCTGGGCATCTGAGATGTCAGGGATGCAACACTCTGCTGGGATAGATATTTGTCCCTTTGGGGGGAGAGGGAGAAAAATTTGCACTGAACCTGTCTGCTAGTATATTGGCAATGTCTGTGGGTTCAGTGTATTTTTTGTCATTTTGGACTAACTCTGAGCATATCTGGGAGTTTCCACTCAGGTTTCTAACATAACTAAAGAAAGCCTTGTGATTATCTTTAGTGTCTTGTGCAATTTTTCTCTCAAAGTTGGCCTTGGTTGATTTTATGAGTGATCGTAGTTTTTTGCTAGTACTGATCAGAGATGCCTTCCCTTTTAGGGATTTTGCTCTATCATGTAGTAGCTTCCTCCTTCTGTTGTATAGCTTATTAATGGCTGGGGTTAACCAGACAGGACGTCTGCCTTTGAGGGAATGGGTCTTGGTTTTATTTGGGACTGCATGATCCATGCATTCCTGTAGGTGTCCATAGAATGCGTTTATAAAGGATTCAGCAGAGTGGGCTGTGGTTTCCACTGGCCCAGGGGCCTTGAAGGATTCCACTTTGGTTTTAAGAAGTGTGAAGTCAGCTTTTGAGAAGTTCTTCACAGTGGTCTTCTGTGCTGGGGGTGGGGGCGGGATGTGGATTTCCAGGGAGATTAATTTATGGTCTGATCTTACCAAAGAGGGGTATACTTCTGGTATGGAGCATTGTGTCCCCATGTTTGTGATGATCAGGTCTAATATGTTTTCCCCTCTTGTGGGAGAGGTGACTAGTTGTTCCATAGCATTTGAGTTTATGAATTCTAGAAATCTTTGGGCTAGGGTATTAGGGCTTGAGTAATGCTCCCAGTCTATGTTTGGGTAGTTGAAGTCTCCCAATATGATGGTGTTTGGAGAGACCTTCATATTCTCCAGTGTCTTTAGGAAGGTTGAGTGGGGTTCCTGAGTTTGAGAGGGTGGTCTGTAGCATGCTACAAACTGGAGGGCAGTTTTCCCCACTGTTAGTTGCACATGGATGGTCTCCGATGCTTCGTGCATTGCCGCTAACCTGGAGGTGTGGGTATTCTTGATGAATATGGATACTCCCCCTCCTTTTGTGGTTCAGTCCAAGTTCTGGGGCCAAAAAGCATGATATGAGGTATAACCTGGTAGTGCTGGGGTGCTCTCGGGATATAGGGAAAAAGAAATCCACTGACTTCGACATGCCAGGGTTCAAGAGGTGGAAATAGGTTGATTTGGGGTACTAGCTACATTGTATGATTTCTTCTGCAAGTAGTACTAGTAAGATGTTTTAAATGAGACATGCTTATCTGTGCTAGGCAGACAGAAGGGCAGTAGTGCATCTCAAAGGAGGGAGGTTAGGGCTTGAATCCAAGGTAGCACACTGCATTGGACTATGTAACCAAAACTCACAAATAGACTGCAGGAAAAGAAACCTCAAAGAAACAGCCAGAAGAAGCCACCAATTTGAATAATCTCTTTATTGGGTACCAATCCAAATTAAGCACTTTCATCCCACAACATTACAAGGGACTTTTTCAGAACTAAAAAACATCTTACATTACCAGTTAAAATACCATGTGCAATCAACCAACCAATAAAACAACAGAGTCTTTTAGTCAATTAAGAACATATAAAAACTCTAACCCTCCAGATGTCTAAGTTTCAATTCTCCTTCTGGCTGTTTCTTTGAGGTTTCTTTTCCTCCAGTCTATTTCGTACACTGCATTGGACATGACTACTGGGAGTCAGCTAATATGAAGTGCTGTGAGTGAAGAGTGTGGACAGCTAGTCATCATATTTTACTTTAGCCACAATGATTTGGATTCTATTCTCAAAGGGATTTGGTTAAGGTAATAATGACAGATATCTTGCTTGTCATGAAATGGCATTCATAGGTGTTGGCAATTTCATTTGGAAACATATTCTCACCTTCAAGGCAATGTAAGGGTCAGGAAGGTTTAGGTATTTGGAGCAAGAACACAGTAGATGTAATAATTAGGATCCAGAGATAGTACTACACCAGCCACGAATGAATAGCTTGTGAAGCAGCAGTGCTCAACAACTTATTAGAACAATTTATAGATGGCTCAAAATAGTAGCCAATATGCCTAATCATAGGATGGTCCCAGCTCATAGCTGATTGATGGAGGAGTCAGATTGGAAGAGGTATGAGACAATCATAACAGTATGGCTATCACCTAGATTTTGAGTTGTGCGGAAACAAATGTAGTGAAATTGTGACCTAAAGCTGGACGCATTGGTTCACAAGTTAAGGTGGATGAAATGTTCTTTATGAAGTAATGGTGACAGAAAAATCTTATGATGCACTGAAAGACATGTTCTTGGTTTAAGGGAGTACCTCCAAGCTGATGGTGGTATCATGAGAAAATTGTTGGGGAGATGTTGCTCTCACCATTTCATTATAGCTAACTAGCAGATGATCCATTTGGTGAACAACAGGCTTAGTTTGTAGGTGGTAAAATTTAAAGCACAGCCTAGCGGACGTAATTGGTAGGTGTTCCAAACCGGTAGGTGATGATCTAATTGGCAGCTGGTTCAAATGTAGAGCACATTGGCAGGTGAGCTAAACCGACAGATGCATGACAGAATCATGCCGATAATCATAAAAAAGGCAAGGAATCATCTATGTCATATTTAAAGAAATGCTGCAAAATGTTGGAAAAAAAGATGGGTGTATTGAGCCAGTATATTAAATTGATAAAATGATGTTTAGAAATTATCATGAGGGGTCTAGTTTAAGAACAATTAATGGAAAAGCACTGGGAGTGTAGTCTCTTCCAAGCAGAAAGTCGTATCATGAATAGATTGTTGTGTGAGAAACTATCCCCACCAGCCCATTAGAAATAATTGCAGACAATGCAGTTTGGCAGGTAATGAATGGGTCTGGTTGGCAAATAACACAAAATTAAAGCTCACTGGTGTGCACCTAATATTGCTGTTAAAAAACTTAGATCAAAAACTGAGGGTAATGCTACTCAATGCTAGAAGTCTAAATCTCAAAATGCACTCACTTGAGGCACTCCCTAAAATGGAGAACATCGATATCTGTGCAGTGACTGAGACCTGGTTCAAAGCTCCAGAGAGCAACCCTGCACTACCAGGCTATAACTCATACCACACTTTTCAGCCAAGTAACCTGGACCGAACCACCAAAGGTGGAGGTGTGTCCATATTCATTAAGGATATCCACACCTCCAGGCTAGTTGCTCAGCATAATGCATCCGAGGTTATCCAAGTGCAACTAACTCTGGGCAAAACTGCAATCCAATTTGCAGCTTGCTAGAGATCTCCCACCATGCCCCAGGATTTCCACTTCTCTTTTCTTGATGTACTGGAAAATATTAGGGTGCAACCAAACACCTTAATAATGGGTGACTTCAAATACCCCACCATTAACTGGGAAAACCACTTGTGTACCAACTTCAACGCTTTCTGGAATTCATAAACTCCAATGCCCTTGATCAACTTATCCACACCCCCACTAGGGGCAACAATATCCTAGTCCTAGTCATTACCAACATGAGTGATCAGTGTTCCACACCTGAAGTCAACTCCTCGTTGGTCCGATCCGACCATACGCTTATGACCCTTGATATCCACATCCACCACCACCCCCCCATTAAGGAAACCATAGTAAAAAATTTCTTCAAAGCCAACTTCATGCTTCTTAAGACAGAAGTGGTGAACTTCATGACACCCATGCAGATGGACAATACAGCTACAACTGCTGAATCCTACACAAATGCACTCTATAAGCACTTACACGAATGCATGGATTGTGCTATCCCAAACAGAACCAAGACACTATCCTTCAAAAAAAGGAAGCCAATCTGGTGGTCCCCTGCCATAAACAAACTGCACAACAGAAGGAAGAAACTGTTGCAAAAGAGAGTAAAATCCCATGAGTGGAGGAGTTCCCAGGTCAGCCTCAGTAAGAAGCTGAGATCGGTTATAAGATTCTCCAAAGCTAGCTACAAAAACAAAATTGCCACTAATTCTAAGGACAACCACAAAGCATTCTATAGCTATGTCAAAAATCTCGATGGCAACACCCAGATCTGCTCTGAGTTACAGCACAATGGCATGAAAATTACAGAACCAACTGATATTGTCAACATCCTGACAGATAGGTTCAGTGCTAACTTTACCCACCTTTCACCCCCTAAAGGGCCCATATCTATACAGGAAGAATGCAGAGTCCCTGTAATCACAACTACGTAGGTAAAAGCTGAACTCCCCTAAAGCCAAAAACACAGCATCCATGGGACCAGACAACATCCCAGGCTGTGTTTTACATAAACTTCAGAATGAACTGGCTCCCCACTTAAGCACCATGTTCAATAGTACCCTCACATCAGTCTTTGTGCCCACTGAATGGCGCACAGCAACAGTTATCCCACTACACAACGGGGGAGCCACCACTGATCCCGGTAACTATCAACCTATTAGCCTGATGAGCCTGGTCTGCAAAGCCATGGAATGTATCATCATGGAACTCATAAACAAAGACATTGGTAAATTCCAAACTCTGGATCCCACCCAGTTCGGGTTAGTGAAAGGCAGAATATGCCTCCTGAACATGATCGACTTCTCTGAGGCAGTCACCAAAGTCGTAGATGAGGGTAAGGTGGTTCACACAGCCTATCTTGACCTCGCCAAGGCTTTTGACACCATCCTCCATTCTGGAATTATAGTTAAACTCACTAAACTAGGTATAAATCCCTATGTCACAAGATGGGTTGCCAAATGGCTCACTGACAGAACCCACACTGTAATAGTTGCAGACTCCAAATCTGACCTCAAAGCAGTGACAAGTGGAGTACCACAGGGTTCCGTCCTGGGACCTCTCCTGTTTGGTATCTACTTTTCTGAAGTACAGGCTAACACAGAAGGCCTCTGGCTAATGCAGTTCACAGATTTCTGCAAACTAGGAGCCATAGTCCTGTCCCCAAATGATGTGGATATCCTACAGAAGGTCCTCACTGAGACAGATGCCTGGTATCAGAGCCATGGTCTCAAGCTCAATGCCAAAAAGTGTAGTGTCATCCCCTTTGGTAAAAACTCTGTACCCATGAACTACCACATAGGCAGCACTTTACTTAACACAGAATGTGTGATAAGACACCTTGGGACCCAGGTGGACAGTAGTCTCTCCTTTGATAGTCACATCGCCACATCATCATAAAAGGGTTCTCATCCAGGAAAAATGAGGTCATTGTTCCCCTCTACTCAACAGTCATTAGACCCATTATAGAGTACAATGCCCCTTTTGGAAAGTACCTCACAAGACATTTGCAGCAGCTGGAAAGGCCACAGAAGTACCTCAAAAAGAGGATTACTGGCCTCAAACAAATGCCCTACACTGACCGCCTCTATAGCATATTGCCTACTCCGAGGTGATCTCTGCCTAACATATAAAGCTATGTCAAACCCAGAGCTGTTGGACATGTTACACCTAAAGAAATCCCAATCCCTCTGAGCTACACGCTCTAGGGACCTAATCCTTGTCACCACAATAAACAGAACATGCTGGAGGGATAGATTCCTGTCCCAGAGACTTCCCATACTCTGGAACAGGCTACCCATCTATGTCAAGCAAAGTTCTTCATTAGCACTCTTTAAGAAAAATCTTGATGAGTGGATGGGAAATAGGAAATACACCCCGGGGATCACTTCTGTGTCTCTGCTCGACAGTGGCACAGGAAAATAACTTTCTTGGGTGGTGTAAGCCAGGGTACCTTGTTGGCTAGGCTTACTTAGGCCCTTGGGCCAATAGCCTAGTACCTACCTATGAACCTATGAAGACATAGGCACCTGAAAGAAAGATAGAATAAGGACTGGTATGCCAAGGGTACATGGCTGAGTTTCATGTTAAAACAATAGGGAGGTACACTAGGTAGAAGACAGTTAGGAGAAAAGCAAGGATACTGCAAGGATGCAAGGTTAGGTGAGGATGGGAAAGAGAACATAATGTAGTGGAATTACCTCTTAATGAGTGAGAATGAGGGGGTTTCTTTTTGATTCTAATTTTACAATAGACAATAGAAGTCCCTGTGATTTGTGAATGGAAAGGCATCATGATGGGCCAAAGTTGACTTGTGTTTAGAAAATATGCTTCAAAGCCATATGGGGTTGAACTTTCCTGACATGGGCAATGAGGAGCAATCTCAGCCTATCTCTTAAGAATTTGTCCAGTTTATCTTGGTGCCATGCTTGTACTGAATTCCTACATAAACAAAGCTCCGACATAGCACTAAGAATTAGTGTTAGTTTAATTTTTGTCATCATATAATCCTTGAGAGTTGCTTTGTACTTAAACATAGCCCTTTCACACTCCATCCAGTCAGCTCGAGTTGAATGTCCAGTCTCCCTTGGCTGCGTGTGCAGCCTTGCCAGATAAAGAGCTTTGGCAGAGGTACAACTTGCCCTTAATTCTAGTTTGCAGGATTTATAAGCAGTATATCTGGGCATATTCCCTAAAGGATATAGCTAAATAAATCATTTTAATTCCTTTTTAATATATACTGCCATTGATTCATCATCTAGCTGTAAATGGTCTGTCTGTCATTACCTGTCCTGAGAGGAGTCAAGAGAATTTGATCAAAAGTCTATGGCCACTGCTTATTAATCTGAAGTAGAATATGGCATTACTTTTCAACAATTATTATTTCTCAACAGTGTGTAGGAACTTTCATGACATTAAACATCAGTTTTGTTTATGTCTTCCAGGCTAGTTATATTTATGCAGATTCAGTGCCTCTCCACCTACTACTCACACTACATCATATAAGTCACTGTTATACATCTCAACATTACTTAATTATTGTACCTTGACATGCCGTTCTACTGTGCGATTCATTTTGTCTAATACAAAGTCTGGGAGTACAATGAAATCTCCCCCTAAAATAATTGGGGCACTGCCACTGGTCTTCATCCTTATCTTGGGAGAACAGAAGGAAGAAAAATGAAGGAGCATCATAGTGTCAGTCATATACGTTACACAGCAATAATATAACTTCCTCTGTATCTACTTTAAGTTGTACCAAATTACTTTGACCGTCTAATGGATTTCAGCATAATTGTCTGCATATATGTTTAAATAAATTAACTTCTACACAGACAGGTGAGTTAGCTAAGCTTACTTTTACATTTCTGAGCAAAGCTTGTAGATACCTACTATGAGATTTGTCACATTTAACTCCTGTATAAAAATAGTATTTAGTATGGTGTTTTAATAAAGGATTTAAGCGCACACTTTTGTTTGAGATTGCTTGCATTAACAGTAACTGCAAGGACAAACCTCACGGTCTACTATTCTTACAGATACAATTAAGGGAATTGATTGTGGTCTGTCAATAAAGAAGATGTTATATATATTGAGAATTGTACTGATGCCATAAAGAATAGACAACAGTGTAAAATATTACCACTACTGTGCCCCCCCCAAATGAAAAAGTTAAACCATGGAAGCTTATAAGCTAGCATAAGGTTTCTCTAGGCTTCTTGCACATTCAGGCTCACACTGTGTCTTTCTTTATTAGCACCTTCCTTTGAATTTTGGATGGGTTTCCATCTGCCTTCTATGCCTTCATCACAATAGGTTTTTGGATTTCCTTTGGCTGCAGTGAGACTGACTGGTGATGATCAGTAACGAGTTACTTCCTACAGACCTCAGTAATGCCAGTATCATCTCTAGCAGCTACATGGTACTGAAGCTCAAGAAAGAAAAAGTTTTGGATATTTCTACTTTAAATGAGCCGTTTACTGACAGGTTTCCATGGCAACACCCCTGGGTTGAGCTCTGCATTCTTGGTTGCACTTATATCCATTTAGGAAGTAGTGTAGGGAAGTAGTGTTGGGTGTGTAGCTTGCTTGGTAGAAACAGAAACAACTGCAAACTTCCCTGAATCTATCTGCCTCTTTGCCCTTTGATGCAGCTCACTTGATGGAGGATCTTTTCCATGTGTTATCAGAGAAGTGGGTTGAAGAAGTAGGTTATAAGTGAGCATCATTAACAGTCTGTCCTGGATGAAATGAAGGCTCCCTTGCTCATCGCAAAGGGGATTCTCTTCTCTTGCCATCTTATTATTAGTGTAGCCGGATACTTGAACAGAGAAGAGATCCAGTGATTACAGCAAAAGGAGCAGATGTCACAGAAGGATAATCTGTGGGTAGTAACTGCATTTGAGTAATCTTGAAGCAACTCAGTATTTCATCCATTCAGTACGAATTCTCTCTCTCCATTTTCCATTTCTAGCAATTTCTCAGTGAGCACAGTTAATGAAGTTTATCAATATTCATCCTTATGACTACTCCAGGCAATGTTCAGCTTTAAAGAGTGCTGGGTTCCTCTTAAACATTGCCATTTCATAGGTTCATAGGTAGGTACTAGGCTATTAGCCCTAGGGCCTATATAAGCCTAGACAAAAAGGTACCCTAGCTTTCGTCACCCAAGAAAATAATTTTCCTGTGCCCCTGTTGAGCAGAGCCACAGAAGTGATCCCTGGGGTGACTTTCCTATTTCCCATCCAATCATCAAGATTTTTCTTGAAGAGTGCTAATGAGGAGCTTTGTTTGACATAGATAGGTAGTCTGTTCCAGAGTATGGGAAGTCTCTGGGCAGGAATCTATCCCTCCAGCATGTTCTGTTTATTGTGGTGACAAGGTTTACATCCCTAGAGCATGTAGCTCGGAGGGATTGGGATTTTTTTAAGTGGAGCATGTCCAACAGCTCTGGCTTTGACATAGCTTTGTATGTTAGGCAGAGATTGCCTCTGAGTAGGTGATATGCGACGGAGTAAAGCTGGAGTTTTTTGAGACAGTCTCTGTAGGACATATGTTTGAGGCCAGTAATCCTCTTTGTGAGGTATTTCTGTGGCCTTTCCAGTTGTTATAGATGTCTTGTGAGGTACATACCAAAAGGGGTGTTGTACTCTATAATGGATCTAAATAGTGATGAGTAGAGGGGAACAATGACCTCTTTTTTCTGGATGAGAAACCTTTTGTGATGAGGTGAGCCACATAGAAGGATTTCTTGACCACTGTGGCAATGTGATTATCAAAGGAGAGACTACTGTCCGCCTGCGTCCCAAGGTCTCATCACATTTTCGGCATTAAGTAGAATACCACTTATGTGGTAGTTCATGGGTACAGAGTTTTTACCAAAGGAGATGACAATACACTTTTTGGCATTGAGCTTCAGGCCATGGCTTTGACATCAGGCATCTGTCTAAGTGAGGCCCTTTTGTAGTATGTCCACATCGTTAGGAGTTTCGATTATGGCTCCTCGTTTGCAGTCATCTGCAAGCTTTGTTAGCCAAAGACCTTCTGTGTTAGCCTGTACTTCAGAGAAGTAGATAACAAACAGGAGAGGACCCAGGACTGAACCTGTGGCACTCCACTTGTCACTGGTCTGAAGTCAGATTTGGAGTCTGCTACCTTCACAGTGTGGGTTCTGTCCATGAGCCAGTTGGCAACCCATCTTGTGACATAAGGATTTATACCTAGTTTAGTGAGCTTATCTATAATTCCAGAGTGGGGGATGGTGTTGAAAGCCTTGGAGAGATCTAGATAAGCTGTGTGAGCCACCATACCCTCATCTATGGCTTTGGTGACTGCTTCAAAGAAGTCAATCAGGTTTAGGAGACATGATCTGCCTTTTACAAACCTGAACTGGGTAGGGTCCAGATGTTGGAGATTACCAATGTCTTTGTTTATGAGTTCCATGATGATACATTCCATGGCCTTGCAGACCAGGCTCATCAGGCTAATGGGCCAATAGTTTCTGGGGTCTGTCGTGGCTCCCCCTTTGTAGAGTGGGATAACCATCATGGTTCGCCATTCGGTGGGCAAAAAGCCTGAGGTGAGGTTATGACTGAACATGGTACTTAGGTAGGGTGCCAGTTAATTCTGTAGTTCATGTTGAATGCAGCCTGGGATATTGTCAGGTCCCATTGATGCTGTGTTTGTGGCTTTGGAGAGTGTGTTTTTTACCTGTGCAGCTGTGATTACAGGAACTTTGCATTCTTCCGGTATAGAGATGGGCTCTCTAGGGGGTGAAAGGGGGGTAAAGTTAGCACTGAACAAATCTGCCAGGATGTTGGCAATATCAGTTGGTTCTGTATATTTAGTGCCATTGTCCTGTAACCCAGAGCAGATCTGAGTGTTGCCACTGAGATTCTTGACATAGCTATAGAATGCTTTGTGGTTGTCTTTAGAGTCAGTGGCAATTTTGTTTTCGTAACTAGCTTTGGAGGATTTTATGAGGGATCTCAGCTTCTTGCTGAGGTTGACCAGGGAGTTTCTCCAGTCATGGGATTTTACTCTTTTTTTGCAACAGTTTCTTTCTTCTGTTGTATAGTTTGTTTATGGCAGAGGACCACCAGATTGGCTTCCTTTTTTTGGAGGATAGCATCTTGGTTCTATTAGGGACAGCATGATCCATGCACTCGTGTAAGTGCTTATAAAGTGCATTTGTGTAGGATTCAGCAGTCATACCTCTATTGTCCGTCTGCATGGGTGTCATGACGTTTGCCACTTTTGTCTTAAGAAGTGTGAAGTTGGCTTTGGAGAAGTTTTTTATGGTGGTTTCCCTAATTGGGGGTGAGGGCGGGATGTGGATGTCTAGGATGATTGGCTTGTGGTCGGATCTGACCAACAAGGAATTGACCTCTGGTGTGGATCAACGGTTGCTTATGTTGTTAATGACCAGGTCTAGGATATTGCTGCCCCTGGTGGGGGTGTGAATAAGTTGATCCAAGGCATTGGAATTTATGAATTCCAGAAAACGTTGAGAAAAAGAGTTGGTACATGAGTAGTTTTCCCAGTTAATGGTGGGGTAGTTGAAATCGCCCATTATTAGGGTGTTGGGTTGTACCCTAATACTTTTCAGTGTATGAAGAAATGAGGAGTGGGAATCCTGGGGCATGGTGGGGGGTCTGTAGCAAGCTACAATTTGGATTGTAGTCTTGCCCAGAGTTAGATGCACTTGGATAATCTCAGATGCATTATGCTGTGCAACTAGCCTGGAGTTGTGGATATCCTTAATGAATATGGACATGCCTCCACCTTTAGTGCTTAGTTCTGGGTTAAGTGGCCGAAAGGTGTGGCATCAATTATAGCCTGGTAATGCAGGGGTGCTCTCTGGAACTTTGAACCAGGTCTCTGTCACTGCACAGATGTCGATGTTCTCCATTTTAAGGAGTGCCTTGAGTGAGTGCATTTTGAGGTTTAGACTTCTAGCATTGAGTAGCATTACCCTCCGATTTTGCTTGCTTGTACCTGTTAGAGTGGTGAATTTGTCATTTGAACCTTGCCTAAAAAAGGCACTATAGGGGTAGCAAGAGCCTTAGCCAGTATCTGGAATCCCAAGGGCGACAGATGCTGGCCATCTCTTGCAAAGCATCATGGTCTGTCGATCATGTAGTCCCAGGCAGACAAATACTGGATCCCCTTAGAATGACACCAGAAGCATAGTCAATCATTTTGTCCTTGTACTGTGGTATAAATCTCAGTGATGGCAGGATACTACTCAGGGCTAGGGTCATACCTTCCTGGGCTACCAGACTGGAGAGCTCCTCCATGTCTCGTTTCATGTAGTCCAGGGAGGTACATCTCAGGTCATTCACACCAACATGGGCAATGACAGGTGAATCCTGGCACCTAACAGGCAGCTGACAGTAACTTTCTCCTTGTTTAGCCTGGTGAGTTGAACATCAGTGTGCCTGACTATAGAGTCACCTATAACTAGAGTGTTGGGTATGTTATGCCTTATGGGTTGTGGTTGAGTGGCACACTGAGTTTGTGGGCTATGTCTCATTCGGGTTGTGTTGAGGGGTGGAGTTTGCTTGCGCTTCTGCTTTGGAGTTCCCTGATGCTTGGGCAGGTTTTTATTGAGAGCCTCCATGAATGTAGGTGTGTGTTTTGTGCTTCTATGTGTGTGTTTTGGTGGTATACGTTTTGAGGGACTATGGGATGAGTGTGGTGTGGTGCAAGTGTTTACCTTCTTCTCTTGACTGTCTAGTCCAGTCTTGAGTGAAGAGATCTTTGCTTCCAGTTTGGCTACATAAGTGCATCTCTCACAGGTTGTAGTGTTGGATGGTAGGAGGAGAGGGTTGTCTGTGTAAATGAGGCAATTGCTGAAATGCCCCAAGATGCCCAGGTTCATCAGGTAGACAGGAGAAAACACCGGGAGCTGACCCTTAGACATGCCTGGATAGGTGCTTATTTATTAAGTACTAAAAACTGCTTTCCACTAGACAAGTGAGGAAAGTTGAGTGCTGTAGTAATTTGCAGCTTATGTAGTGCTTACAATGAGTTCTGAACAATTGCTGAGATCAAAGAAACAGATTTGTGTGCTGAAACTACAAAACTGGCTAGTTCTAAGAAACAAAATTAAGCTAGAAGGCTTCCCTCCAACACAGAAAGGCTTAGGGGCTCAGAAGCCTACAAACAGTCTAGACCACTTACAGGAAAGGCAGGAAACAAGCTTATTTTTTTTTTCTTTCCCAGATGCTCTCTTTGTACACAGTAGGAGTGCCTGAAATTAGAATATGATCTCACTGCACTCAGTTGAGTGAGCAAATGAGATGGGCCCAGAAGGAGTATCCAAACACAAATTTACAAGAGGGGCAGGCAGTTTCAAAGTCACCAAGATAAACACCAAAACAAAACCAGGAAGGGTGGGTGGGGAAACTAACTGAAAAACTTCCAGTTTAATTAATATTCAATGCAACACAAATACATCAATTAAAATGCTGTATTATTTGAAAAAAGTGCAGATAAATGGCATTTAAATTTGGTTCATACCTAGTGACTTGGGAAGGGCTTCTTGAAGGAACTGTATAAGGTTTTCATTATCTGCATTGTCTATGTCACAGGAAACAGATTTTCTTTTTGAGCCTGTTCTGAAGACTGCCCACTTTTTATTAAAGTTTGTAGATTGCATATTATGTTTCGATAATGTGCAATGCGCTTTTTCAATACACTTGACATTTGATGATTCTGCAGATTCTTGGAAACTTACCTTGGAGCTCAGTTGCTGAATTTCTGTTTTGTTGCTATTGGCTAAGTGCTTCAGTTCAGTTGTATGCCAAATCTTGATTAACAAAGAAGGCTAAGTTGACCAATTTACTCTATACAGTTGCAGGCTTGGAGAATTTCTACAAGCACTGAGCCACATGGTCAGTGGCAGTGGAATCTTCTTCTCTGAATTCAGTTAAAAAGTCATGCTGGTTATATTGCACAAACATAAACGTACACAAGAAGAGTTGTACGGACGTTTAGAAAACAGGAAGGAAATGAAAAAAATAAGTCTCTAAGATATAACAGTTAATCCAGGATCAGAGCAACAGAGTCACACTGTCACTATGCTGAAGGTAAGCTTTGCAGCTATAAAGATGTGGATATTAAGTAGACTGGAAAAGTAAATATAATGTTGCTTAATTGAATTATCAGTGCTTATGCTGAAAACAATAAGGACTGGTTGAGAAAGAAGAGGGCACATCAATTACAGATGATTTAGCATGCAAGGTTAGCCCACCTTTTTTTCTCAGACTTGCAAACCTATACTCATTTATTTTTATGAGCTTATATCTGTGAACCAAGGCATAGAACTGATCCACATGAATCTTTTTCAGACTTGCCCTATGATTGCCATTTAATTGAATGACTTGCTTAATACAGTAGGTAAATGAGAGACTGAGAGAATTAAGCGCTGCATTACCGGTTGAAATTAACTACAAGAAAAATGGAATGTTTTTTGACACTTTAAAGGACTCTTAGACACAAATATCTTTAGTACAACCTATGATTAAAAATGGTAAATACTATATGGGATCTAAGAGGTTACAGATGGAACCCAGGTAGACAAAGAAGCAAAGCAACATTAAGGAAGATCTGAGTCACAGAGAAGGTAGTTCCTTTGGGAAAGCACTGACAAAAACATTAACTTATCTAGTAAACATTAACTTATCTAGTAAACATTAACTTATCTAGCAAACATTAACTTATCTAGCAAACATTAACTTATCTAGCAAACATTAACTTATCTAGTAAACATTAACTTATCTAGCAAACATTAACTTATCTAGTAAACATTAACTTATTTAGCAAACATTAACTTATCTAGTAAACATAGAAACAGTTATGGATGCTATTAATGATTACTCCAAATTCCTGGATTAAAACTGAATTCCAAGAAATGCATTATAGTGTCTTTCGGCAAAATGGTAAGCCCGGGCTAATTACTCCATAGATAAGATGGCTCTAAGAGTTGTCCCTTTAGTCAGGGATCTGGGTACATATGTAGAACATAATCTGGCCTTTGACCAACATGTTGCCTAGCTAGTAAGAAAATCATCCTATGTCACCCAACTTATAAGTAAGGACATGGCATCCAGCAGGTCCAAGGGAGTCATAGTGACTCTTTGTTCAGCCTTTATCAGACCCATCATTGAGTATAATGCCCCTTTTGGCATGTACCTGACCAGACATATGCAACAGCTGGTATGCCCACAAAGGTTCCTTACCAAGAGAATCTAGGGTATAAACACATTGCCCTACATGGATCGCCTTCAAGCTCTGTCATTATGCTCCATCCCTTACAGATTACTGAGAGGCGATCTATGCCTGACATACAAGGCATCCTTGGATCCATTTCTGATGGACTTTTTGCAAATCTGCAAAACAAACAGCATCAGAAACACTAGATTCAAGAATTTCAATTTTGCTTGTGTTGTAAATAAGACATGTTAGAGAGACAGATATACATCTCAGAGGACCCCCATGCTCTGAAAAAGGCTCCACACACATGTGAAGCAGAGTCCATCTCTAACACTATTTAAATGAAAACTTGACCAATGAATAAGAAATCATTAATTCACCCCATGTCTGTGCCCCATGTGTCTGATAGAGGCAGACAGTAATGCCCAAACTAACATATGCACCACCCCCATAACCTCCTAACTAACATACCCCCTCTTAATAAATGCACATGACACAATCGTGATGGGTTCTGCAGCTAGTCTTATAAAGACCCATGGCACTGCACAATCTTACATCTCCAAGCACAAATGTCAAATAGTACAGGTGTGGTTAGGATGATGAAAAATGTCAGAAAGGACTCGTGCCTTGATGATGACTGCAGCTCAGCTGCATCACAATCCTGTGATGGGGATGGAATAGTAGGGCACAGTGGAAGCTAGATGAGACAGGAGTTTGTTTGTTGCCTGCTGTCCTAAATGTAACCATTTGGTATAAAGGTGTCATTTTAATGTGAGATAAAAACTGGGAAGTTTAAAAGAAAGCGTTTGGATATGTCATTTCATGCTGAATTAACTGCTAGAAAACAGCATGTACTCTCTTTGCATTATGCTGCACTACAACAGACTTTAGAGATATTTATACTAGTGCTGCATACATTTTTTGTCATTTGTGTTATACTTTGAATCCTTGCAGGGTATGTGCACCACTTATGAGTTGTGGGATATATATATATATATATATATATATATATATATATATATATATATATATATATATATATATATACTGTGGAGGTAGTGGTGATAGTGGACACTCCTCGTGTAACAGCAGTAGTCATGGCATCCTGATGTAAGGCTGCAATGAGACTAGAACATGACCATCATGTTAGTGTTTGATACACTTTTTTGTCAGCAAACACCAGGCCAAGTTCACAAATTCCTCCTGTATGGCACCAAGGGAGTAGGCAGAATGTGTTTACACCATCTACCTTGAGTGTTCAAACAGTGTTCAAAAAAATCAGGCAACATGGAATATATCCTTTAGTGTTCCATCCCTTTCTGTGAAACTCACAGTGGGACTCATATATGTCTTTCTTCTTCCAATCCACCATTTACCCTTGTTCTGCTCACTCTTTAAAAATCACTGCCCAGTGAAGTCCAATTTTTTGTGAAAGTCACAGTAGGACTGATATATGTTTCTTGATCTTGCATTCCATCATTTACCTTTGTTCTGCTCACTCTTTAAAAATCATTACCCAGTGAAGTTCAATTTCTACAACTGAAAAAGACACAAATACCTCACTGCCAAACTAATGTCCATTCAAGAGTATCCAGTTTGCCCAAAACCACCTTGACAGAAAAAACACAATTATGCCAAAGTGATGAGTTTATTGATTAAACCACATACATTATTAATAAACACAACTAATCTCAAACAAAACATTACATTTGTCCAATAGAAGGAGGCAGAAGTGAAACCAAGATTCTTTTTATTCCACAATGAGCAGTTTCGTCTGAATCACATGGACTTTATCAGAGCTGAACTCCATGTAAATCAGATGAAAGTGGTCATTGGTGTGGAATAAAAGATTCTTCATTTCACTTCTGCCTCCTTGTTTTGGATTCTAGGTTGGATTGCTTTATCTTTTGTTATCTATTACATTTGTAAAACACAGGAAATGTTAAAATAGTACAGTCAACACTGTTCACCCTCAGTGAACACCAGCAATGTTACACCCATCCACTGACTTAAATACCCAAGTCAGAAGCCAGCACACCTTTGCTCACCTCACCTCATAAAGTAAAAGGGACTGGGAAACAGAAGAGAGGTTCAACCTGAACTCTCGTCTCCAGTCATTGAAATTCAATAAAACTCTTCAGACAAATCTTCAGTATACTGAGCTGGGAAGGGAGGGAATAAGTAAAAGTCCACACCAAAAAGACTGAAACTACACATGCTCAGTAAACCCACACCAAAAAGACTGAAACTACACATGCTCAGTAAACCCACACCAAAAAGACTGAAACTACACATGCTCAGTAAACCCACACCAAAAAGACTGAAACTACACATGCTCAGTAAACCCACACCAAAAGACTGAAACTACACATGCTCAGTAAACCCACACCAAAAAGACTGAAACTACACATGCTCAGTAAACCCACACCAAAAAGACTGAAACTACACATGCTCAGTAAACCCACACCAAAAAGACTGAAACTACACATGTTCAGTAAACCCACACCAAAAGACTGAAACTACACATGCTCAGTAAACCCACACCAAAAAGACTGAAACTACACATGCTCAGTAAACCCACACCAAAAAGACTGAAACTACACATGTTCAGTAAACCCACACCAAAAAGACTGAAACTACACATGCTCAGTAAACCCACACCAGAAAGACTGAAACTACACATGCTCAGTAAACCCACACCAGAAAGACTGAAACTACACATGCTCAGTAAACCCACACCAGAAAGACTGAAACTACACATGCTCAGTAAACCCACAACAAAAAGACTGAAACTACACATGCTCAGTAAACCCACACCAAAAAGACTGAAACTACACATGCTCAGTAAACCCACACCAAAAAGGCTGAAACTACACATGCTCAGTAAATCCACACCAAAAAGACTGAAACTACACATGCTCAGTAAACCCACACCAAAAAGACTGAAACTACACATGCTCAGTAAACCCACACCAAAAAGACTGAAACTACACATGCTCAGTAAACCCACACCAAAAAGACTGAAACTACATATGCTCAGTAAACCCACACCAAAAAGACTGAAACTACACTTGCTCACTAAGCTCACATGAAAAACATTGAAACTACACTTCCCCCTGCTTAGCCACTGTCATCTCAAGGTGTCTTGGGACAAATCTGTCTGTGCCCAAAGTAGATTTTGACTTCCTTTCCTGTACTCATTTTCTACTCTTAGCAGTCTTAACCTGACAAGCTTTATCATGTTAGAACACCAACCACTTAAAACGTGTTCACTTATTAAAAATGTTATTTCTTGGATGAATTAAAATGGTTTCGACTGGAAATATTTTCCTCTTTGATAAAATGACAGCACCAAAAAGTGGATTTTTTATGAATTCATTCTTTCTGTTTGTTAATGCACCATGCTGTCTTGAAGTAAAATAATCCCCCTACTCCCAAGCAGAACTGTACATGCATTAGGGATTTTATATGCATACTTTTAAATTAAATTCCATGAATGTATTAAGTATTTAACCTGAATATCCTACAGCTGTACAATAGGTATATTTAACTTTCTGGAAATAATAATGTGTCTAAGAACGTGTGCATAATCATTATTTTCCTTTATACTGAGAGTAATATGTTACAAATTCCTCAGGACATATTTGTGATGTATTAATATAGCACTATCACGGCTTTCAGAAATACTCCCACCCCAAGTTCAATGCCATTCACTTCCTAATACACTGGCAGCTTATAGGATCATTGCCTTAATACATATTTGATCCTAAAATGGCTACCAGCGGACATTAGCTGATAAGAAATACACACTTTTCTATAAAATTAACAGCACTTTACAGAATTTATAACAAATAAGCCTTATATTTAAAATGAATATTAAAGATTAAATTAACATTTACATAGAGATATGTAACTGTGCTTCTCTTCTGATCCCCTGATCTATATTACTCAGTTAATTTTTTGGGCCTTGAACTAATTATTTCCACTCTAATCCCTTTATTGCTTTCTAAGTAGATATGTACAATTATAATTACTTACTCAAGAATCACAGTTAATTTGAATCAGACATTTCTTGAACTTATATGCTTCTGAAACACATTAACATTATCAGAATTAGCAATTTGGTATTTCTGTTTTAATTAACAAATGAGCTAGTGGGACAAAAGGTATCAAAATCAGCTTTCATTTAAAGGCTGATGCTC